>NC_086318.1:39636459-39936459 GCF_036172605.1 Pelobates fuscus | reverse complement strand
TCCATGGATGTCACGTGGGTGCCCGCTCGGCAAGAAGAAGAACAGGGCGAAAGTTCAGATGGGGAGACAGAGAGGAGGAGGAGACGAGTTGGAAGCAGGGGGGGTCGTCGCAAGGAGCTAGTGGCACAGTCAGACAGCATGCATCGGCACCTGGGGTCAGCCCGACAGCACGCCAATCAACGCATGCTGTGTCCACCACCAGAATGCCGTCATTGCAGAGCTCAGCAGTGTGGCATTTTTTTTGTGTGTCTGCCTCTGACAACAGCGATGCCATTTGCAACCTGTGCCAAAGGAAACTGAGTCGTGGGAGGTCCAACACCCACCTAGGTACAACTGTTTTGCGTAGGCACATGATCTCACATCACAAATGCCTATGGGATCAACACATGAGTACAAGCAGCACGCCTACTCTAAGTCGCCATCCTCCTCCTGGTCCATCATCTTCAGCCACGTCAACCACTGCTGTCCTTCTTGCCCCCTCTCAACCATCCGCCACTCCGTCTCCCGCCTTGAGCAGTTCCTGCTCATCTGCCCACAGTCATGTGTCTGTCAAGGACATGTTTGAGCGTAAGAAGCCAATGTCACCAAGTCACCCGTCTGACAGCTGGCTTGTCCGAACTATTAGCCCGCCAGCTTTTACCATACAATCTGGTTGAGTCTGAGGCGTTCCAAAAATGTGTAGCTATTGGGACACAGCAGTGGAAGGTACCCGGCCGGAATTTCTTTTCACAAAAGGCAATCCCCAACCTGTACTCGATTGTGCAAAAGGAAGTAATGGCATGTCTGGCACACAGTGTTGGGGCAAGGGTCCATCTGACCACTGATACCTGGTCTGCAAAGCATGGTCAGGGCAGGTATATCACCTACACTGCGCATTGGGTAAACCTGCTGACGGCTGACAAGCATGGAATGCATGGCATTGCAGAGGAGTTGGTGACACCGCCACGACTTGCAGGCAGTCCTGCTGCCACCTCCTCTACTCCTCCTACTCCATCCTCTTCCATAACCTCTGAGTCCTCTTCTGCGGCACCCCCCCAGCTCCCCAGGTACTATTCCACATCCCGGATATGGCAGTGTCACGCCGTCTTGGGTTTGACTTGCTTGAAAGCAGAGTCACACCGGACAAGCACTCCTGTCCGGCCTAAACGCACAAGTGGAAAAGTGGCTGACTCCGCAGCAACTGGATATCGGCAAAGTGGTTTGTGACAACGGAAAAAATTTGTTAACGGCATTGAAGTTGGGCAAGTTGACACAGGTGCCGTGCATGGCACATGTGTGTAATCTGATCATACAACGCTTTGTGCATAAGTACACAGGCTTACAGGATGTCCTGAAGCAGGCCAGGAAGGTGTGTGGCCATTTCAGGCGTTCCTACACGGCCATGTCTCACTTTGCCGATATCCAGCGGCAAAACAACATGCCAGTGAGGCGCTTGATTTGCGACAGCCCGACACGTTGGAATTCAACACTCCTAATGTTCGACCGCCTGCTCCAACAAGAAAAAGCCGTTAATGAATATTTGTATGACCGGGCTGCTAGGACAGCCTCTGGGGAGCTGGGAATTTTTTTGCTAGTTACTGGACGCTCATGCGCAATGCCTGTAGGCTCATGCTTCCTTTTGAGGAGGTGACAAACCTAGTCAGTCGCACCGAAGGCACCATCGGCGACATCATACCATTTGTATTCTTCCTGGAGTGTGCCCTGCGAAGAGTGCTGGATCAGGCCATAGATGAGCAGGAAGAGGAAGAGTTGTGGTCACCATCACCACCAGAAACAGCCTTACCAGCGTCAACGCTAGAAGAGGATTGTGAGGAAGAGGAATGTGGCTTTGAGGAGGAGGAGGAGCAAGACCAAACACAACAGGCATCCCAGGGTGCTCGTTGTCACCTATCTGGTACCCGTGGTGTTGTACGTGGCTGGGGGGAAGAACATACCTTCAATGACATCAGTGAGGAGGAGGAGGAACGGGAAATGAGTAGCTCGGCATCCAACCTTGTGCAAATGGGGTCTTTCATGCTGTCCTGCCTGTTGAGGGACCCTCGTTTAAAAAGGCTGAAGGAGAACGACCTGTACTGGGTGTCCACGCTAGACCCCCGGTATAAGCAGAAAGTGGCGGAAATGTTACCGAATTACAACAAGTCGGAAAGGATGCAGCATTTGCAAAACAAATTAAAAAGTATGCTTTACACAGCGTATAAGGGTGATGTCACAGCACAACGGAAATCTAACAGGGGAAGAGGTGAAAGTCATCCTCCTCCTCCCACGACCACACCATATCTGCCAAGTGACCCTATGTAGGGGGAACAGTCCCTATTCTGCTCTGTCAGTGTGTATCAGGGATCCTTAGGACAGGTGTCAATCCATATCTGCCAAGTGACCCTATGTAGGGGGAACAGTCTCTATTGTGCTCTGTGTGAGGAGGAGGAACGGGAAATGAGTAGCTCGGCATCCAACCTTGTGCAAATGGGGTCTTTCATGCTGTTGTTCCTGTTGAGGGACCCTCGTATAAAAAGGCTGAAGGAGATCTGGGTGTCCACGCTACTAGACCCCCGGTATAAGCAGACAGTGGCAGAAATGTTACCGAATTACAAGTCGGAAAGGATGCAGCATTTGCTAAATAAATTAAAAAGTATGCTTTACACAGCGTATAAGGGTGATGTCACAGCACAACGGGAATCTAACAGGGGAAATGGTGAAAGTCATCCTCCTCCTCCTCCTCCCACGACCACGCCATATCTGCCAAGTGACCCTATGTAGGGGGAACAGTCCCTATTCTGCTCTGTCAGTGTATCATGGTCTCTGAGGACAGGTGTCAATCCATATCTGCCAAGTGACCCTATGTAGGGGGAACAGTCCATATTCTGCTCTGTGTCAGTGTATATCAGGGTCCCTGAGGACAGGTGTCAAGCCATATCCATTTGAGGAAGTTCGCGTTCGCCGTTCGCGAACCGAAAATTTCGGGTTCGCGACATCACTAGTCCCAGACCATCTCCTGCCACTGTGGTACCGGAGTTGGTATTAGGGTAGCTGTTGGTAGAGCTTCCCGGAACGCCTGAAACAGAGACCGTGATAAGTGATCAGCTGCAATATTGAGAACCCCAGGCACATGAACGCAAGTCAAAAGAAAACTGTGTTTAGCGGCTAGCCATGTGAGAGTCCTCATGAACCGCATGATGGCCAGGGAAGAGGAACGTCCCTTATTTACAACATAGCATGTGGCCATGTTGTCCGAGAAGCAACGAACCGTATTCCCAGACCAGCCTGCTCCCCACTTAACTGCTGCCGCTATGATAGGATAGAGCTCAAATAATGCTGTAGTTTCTTTAAACCTGGGGATCTCAGCAATCTCCCCTGGCCATTTACCACACATCCATTCGTTGCCCCAAACTGCGGCAAATCCTGAAGTGGCTGCGGCATCCGTCCAGACTGATACCAACTTTTCTGACCAAACCGGGATAAAATGCTTTTCCCGTTCCAATTTAACAAAAACTCTTTCCACATATGTAGGTCAGCGGTGGCATGTACGTCTAAGGTAATGCGGGATGCGTCAGATTGTAACATTGGAAACAGGTTAAGTCACCTGGAAATGAATGCTCCTCCCTGTGGAATAATTTTCATTGCGAAGTTTAATGAACCCAACAGGGATTGCAATTCCTTCCTATTACATGAGCCTCCTCCCAAGTAAAGGTCGATGGCTGCCAGGATGCGTTCAATCTTCTACCTGGGGAGGCTAGCCTGCATGTTCAGAGTCCAGCACTACCCCTAAGAAGTTGATGATCGTATCTGGACCTTCAGTCTTTGCTGGTGATACAGGAACTCCTAATTGTGTGAACAGTCATGTTATTGACTGGAGGCTAGTAGGAGGTGCTAAGTTACTTTCTATGGTCAGAAAATCGTCCAGGTAATGGATAACAGTGGGGCATTTACAAACGTTAAACAGCATCCAACACAACGTCTCAGCAAAAATATCAAAAATCCTGGGGCTGCTTTTTGAACCAAACGTAAGACGTGTGAAAAAGTAGTATGAGCCTTGCCACTTAACCCCATGTAAATGCCATAAGGATGGATGAATAGGGAGTAGTTTGAAAGCGTTCACAATATCCGTTTTACTTAGCCATGCCCCTACCCCAGCCGAGAGGATGGCTGTGACTGCATTATCTATGTTGGCATATTGGAGGGAGAATTCTTCAGATGGTATTAGTGAATTTAGACTTGGAGTAGGAGATGCATGGGGGGCTGACAGGTCGAGAATTAGCCTTTGTTTATTTGAAGATTTTAGTGACCAGTCCTATGGGATTAGTTCTCCAAACCGCGAATGGCGGGGAGTCAAAAGGGCCTAACAAGAAACCTTGGTCTATTTCCTTCTGTAGGAGTAGGTCAATAGTGTCGGGTGCTGCTAGGGCTGTCTGTAAGTTTTTACATTCCAGGATCCCCGTAGGCATGTGAATAATACCCGTGTGAAACCCCATCGTAAACCCTGCGACCAAAAAGTCAACGAGATGTTGTGATGGGTGATCACATAAAAGTTCTTTTAGTAGGGAGACATGAAGAGACGATAGATACTGCTTAAGGAATAATTTTTGGGGGCACATTGCCTTGGAGTGAGCCCTGAAACATATTGAGCAGACATGCAGAAGTCTGCAGGCACTGTAACCACAAGTGCCGGTGTTGAAATTGTTACAGACCTGCGATTTACCCAAGAACACTATCACGACCTAGTTTATCTTTAAGTACCCTGCCACATCTCCCTGTGGGTACCACATTAGTAGGTGAAAAAACAGCATTCACCTCAGGAGAATTAGGGCACAAATTAGCCGTGTGGGAATTGGACGAGCATATGGCACAAGCTGGAGATTTTAGGCCCGCAAAGTGCTGGCAAAAAAGCTCTGTATCAAGCACACCCCAATCAGCTTGAATATTGAACTGTGATAGGGTGGCCGACGCCTTTGCGGAAAAACGCACGGTGGTAGTCGTAAAAAGACGTACCACCGTACTTGTGCCCCAAATCCACCAGCTTGTGGAAGTAAAGGTCCAATTCCTCCCTCCTATTCGGATATACAGAGCATAGCACATCCCTGTATATCCCGAAAGCCAGCACAAATTCTGGAATCGATAGCTTCTGATTCAACCTGGGATCTCTGGACTTCAATACCACCGACACTTCCCCATATGCATAGGTCTTATTCTCAAGGACATCTTGTGAGGCTATCCCCTTACTCACCTATCTTCGACGGTTTCGGAAATTCCCGCCTTCATTTCCGCTTCACAGACCTCTGATGTCAGTCTGCCGCGACGCTTATACACAGCCCGCCAGTTTTCGTGAGTATTTTTCACACGAACGGAAGCCATCCGACAGTTTCGTCCAAACTGTAAGTCCTTTCATATAATCTTCGTCATTAGTATTCGTTTTGCACGCATAAATCATTCAACGGTATGGTGAGAGTAGACGTGTGGGTCGGTAGTTTGGCAAGAGGGTGTCACTCACATCGCTCAGTTCTAGCGCTGCTTCAAGAGAGGCAGGTGAGTGGAGTGAGGGGATAATGGGAGTGTACTCCCTATGTCAGCGAGTGCGTGAGGGGCATAGGGACACGTCCCTAGGAGTGGACTTTGATATGACTGTGTCGGTACAGATCGCTATTTGGAAAGTACCTGTTTTCCGCGAGGTTTCTCCAACTCTACCTGTTCTTGGTACGAGCAACGGGGTTTTCCGTTCAAACAGCTCCTTACTAGCAGTCATCGCCGAGGATAGAGTCCAAATACCCACAAAACCGTAAGCCATGACCTACCCGTCGTGCCAGGCGCTGTCCCATGGCGTCATCACGGGTCAGGTCTATACTTTACGTTTCATTCGCATGGTTTCACACGTTTTATTACTTACTATGACTGCTTCGTACAAACCGTTACTTTCACTGCTCGTTTTGCTGAACGGAAATTCCATTTGTTACATTACTGGCTTTCGTTTATACAAACTCCCGGACGTACTCGGCTAATTTTTCGTACACATGGTTCACACGAACACAGCATTTCAGGCATTTTACCAGTTCTCACAAACTCTGCTGGCATTTGTATTCGAAGGGGCACTTATTCATGTATATAACTGCACATACGCTTGACAGGGCACTGTTAAACGGAAATAAGTATCCCCTAATGCACATTTGTACTGTTTTCACTGTTCAATAAGTCAAGCTGTAAGTGAATGTACTAGAGGCCAGAGTTCTGTTCTCTGTGCTTCAATTTGGTATTTTAATGTGTGCACCTGTAGATCTTGGCATTAACTGGACAATTTGATATTGGCTTACTTCGAATTGCTATAAGCATCAATTCATAGCGGTCACCAGAGGTATGATACTACATTACAAATACCAAGGGATAACACTCTGTCCAAATAGGGGAAGATCTTTCAATTTTAAGACAGTGCCGCTGTCAATATTTACTTGTAAGAACGTAATATAATTTACTGTATGTTCAGGGAAGCTAATTCCCAGAGTAATAAACCATGATTCAAATAACTGATTACACAGCATCTTCACGTTTGGCTTCTATAAATAATAAAAAAAAAACTTAAAAAAACTTAAGCACTTATACAGCGCTCTTCTAATTTACAGAGTGAATGGCTGTTCACTTACTTCCAAGATGCTCTTACAATGTGTTTTATTTGTGGTTATATTGGTTTTTGTCCTTTTGGTTTGTTTCATCAGTATGTATGCATTTTAGATAGGGAATGAGTCGCCATGCTCTCAAGGTCCAAATACGTTTGGAAATAATATTGAGCAAGTCTGAAAGTTAGATGTCTTAAAAAAAAAAGTCATTATTATTGGTCTTCCTCAGTATAAACACAGATGCTCTAACTGTTATATACATCTTACATTCATCAGCACACGCTTGTGGAAACACGGCTAGGCATACTTGACAATTATGCCGTGCATTACATTACTAAACCTATTTGAAGATCCTAACATATTCAGCGTTGCATTAAGTCCTATCATTGCCTGGTTACCTTGTCTTGTACACCTGCGCAGACAAGCACATATGTTACTAGACAAGTGCATTTAAGTTCACACTACAGTTCTGATGAACAAGCCTCGGCAAAGGCAAGTATGCGTTTTTACCACTACCAAGTTGTCAAGTTCCAACTCATCTTGTAGAGAAGATGGGACGCTGGAAGTCCTCGACATACAACCGGTACATTCCAAATCCAGAGAAGAAATCAGGCTCGCTTTCTATAATATGTCTACATGATGTCGTTATGATTAATAAGTGTTACATACTTTTTTGGCCCTCTTTTTGCAGGCCTAACCTCGCGTCGATTTCGGCACACCTCAACCGACTCTTATGTTATAAACTACACACACTTTAATGTGCGCCCCTTCCATAATCCCGTACACAAATAGAAGGCGTATGCCTGAAGTTGTGGGAGGGATTTTAAGCCTATTTAAACCCAGCATACCCCTTACTCACCTGTCTTCGACGATTTCAGAAATTCCCTCCCACCACACCCTCTTTATATATCATTATATCTGGGTGGGCCCTCTTTTTGCAGGCCTAACCTCGCGTCGGTTTCGGCACACCTCAACCGACTCTTATATGTTATAAACTACACACACTTTAATGTGCGCCCCTTCCATAATCCCGTACACAAATATATATATAAAATATTCAATCGGTTTAATCCATTAAATATAAAAAAAATTAGAGTAAAATCTTATGCATATAATCAAGGTTATAACTATATATTTTAAGTATGGGATTTCTCAACCCCCCATTTTTAACACTTTGATCTAGCAAGCAGGGATGCCATGTACAAGACTCCTTATCTCATCTTAGACAGTGTAATGTTTATGTAAGCTGCATTCCTCATTTGGTCCTATATAGAAACCTTCTCTTTCCACCCTACGAATAGGGTTTAGAGAAAAAGAAAACGCATCTTATATGCTGTTAACAAACAAATTGGAGTCACAGTTGCTAAACAGTGACTTACAATATAGCATTGATTTTACTTACAAAATGACTGACATGACAAGGTTTAAGAGGGCCTACATTAATAAGCTCACTAAAGGATTTACATACTATCCAGTACCAACATGCCATGGTAAGGCCAAAACATCCAGCAAGCTTAGATTGCTACACCTTCACTAGTCTCTGCAATCTCTCGACTCTCTGCTTGTACGCAGCTGAGTGGATTACAAAGAGGACCACAGAGGGCAAACGATTACAGATATTCTAATAAAATATCACCACCTACTTTGAGTGAAAACTATGTAACCACAAGTTTGCTGTGTGAGAGCCTAACTTAATAAGCTAACTTAAAGATTTCTACACTATCCCATACCCTGCCAAGTCCAGCATTACTCCTTCGATAGAGCCATATTACAACCTTGCCATTGCTAAGTTTCCCCTTAATATCATCACCTCTACCTCACATGCTCACTGCCTAAGTGTTCTTTGACTCGACCTCCCCCGTCAGCCAGCCGGGGGAAATCTAATACGAATGTGCGGCAGGGCGAAACCTAATGTGCAGCAATAGCCATGCATGCGCATTAGACCTCCCCATAAGAAAAGCATTATACAATGCTTTCCTATGGGGATTTCGGGGACGCTCGAGGTCCTCAAATAGCGTGAGGACGTCCAGCGTAATTTTAAAACACTTTTCGTGTTCTATGAACACGGAAGTCTCCTCTAGTGGCTGTCTAGTAGACAGCCACTAGAGGAGGACTTAACCCTGCAAGTGTAATTATTGCAGTTTTCATAAACTGCAGTATTTACATTGCAGGGTTAAGGGTAGTGGGAGTTGGCACCCAGACCACTCCAATGGGCAGAAGTGGTCTGGGTGCCTGGAGTCCTCCTTTACAGGAGCACTATAGGGTCAGGAACACAAAACATGTATTCCTGACCCTACAGTGTTAAAACCACCATCTAGCCCCCCACTGGTCCTCTTGCCTCCCTAATATAGTAAAATCTTACTTGTATTCAAGTCAGTAGCTGCTGGACCTGGCCCTGTCTGCTGACATCAACGGAAGTGGTGGTCTGAGCCAATCACAATGCTTCCCCATAGGATTGGCTGAGACTGAAGAAATACCAGGGGCAGATCCAACACCAGTCAAACACAGCCCTGGCCAATCAGCATCTCCTCATAGAGGTTAATTGAATCAAATAATCTCTGCTTGCAGAGGGTGTAGACAGTGAATGGCAGTGTTGCTCTACAGCACTGTTCCAGGAAGCTCCTCTAGCAGCCATCTGAGGAGTGGCCAGTAGATGTATCCCTAGGCTGTAACGTAAACACTGCATTTTCTCTGAAAAGACATGACAGGTGTATAGTCGCCATTTGGGCAGTCGGAATCCAGGACAAACCACCCCCATAACCTAACCCAATAACACACGGACACTAAGTATTATGGGGAAATTTGTCCACAGCTTTATTAACCAATAATTATAATAATAATAATAATAATAATAATAATAATAATAAATTAACATATTAAACATGGGTCATTGCCCCCCATACTCCGCCCCCTGGCATCCTGTTCCTTCGGCTACCATACAAAAGGCAATGACCCCCATATAATAACACCTATACATATTTATAACATATTTATAACATACACCAACATTCCAAAGTGCCAACCAACCATTAACCACGGCAGGGGTATACCCGGATACCCCTGCCCCACCAGGTTCTGAGTCACCTCCAGGACTCGAAACCTCTCAACCACCGATGACCACAATCTGTTATTCCACCTCACGTTCATCCAGGGGAGCCTATTTTCTCTCCTTCGGCTCCCCGTCCCGCCGCTGTGAAAGAAACGGGTTAAATAAACACATAACAAACAAAGGGAGGGTGGGTGGGACAAACTCAACCGGGTAGAAAGTTAGAATGACTCACCTAAGATGGCTGCTCATTTAAATAGCCCATCCTACTTACCCATAATCCAACCCTTGCTTACTTCCTCCTAAGCCCGCCTCCTAACCCCTGTCAAGGCCTTTTTCCGCTTAGCTGCGCTCTAGCTACATGGGGCTACATGACAGGTGTATAGTCGCCATTTGGGCAGTCGGAATCCAGGACAAACCACCCCCATAACCTAACCCAATAACACACGGACACTAAGTATTATGGGGAAATTTGTCCACAGCTTTATTAACCAATAATTATAATAATAATAATAATAACAATAATAAATTAACATATTAAACATGGGTCATTGCCCCCCATACTCCGCCCCCTGGCATCCTGTTCCTTCGGCTACCATACAAAAGGCAATGACCCCCATATAATAACACCTATACATATTTATAACATATTTATAACATACACCAACATTCCAAAGTGCCAACCAACCATTAACCACGGCAGGGGTATACCCGGATACCCCTGCCCCACCAGGTTCTGAGTCACCTCCAGGACTCGAAACCTCTCAACCACCGATGACCACAATCTGTTATTCCACCTCACGTTCATCCAGGGGAGCCTATTTTCTCTCCTTCGGCTCCCCGTCCCGCCACAAGCTCAGACCTTGACCCCTTAAGCTGTCTGAGCTCCGCCACCCCGAAGAAACAGGGCCATCCGGATACCATCCTGCCAACCCAAGTTGAGCAGGTCCAAACCAACCTCCGAGAGGTGAACACCATCCGAGCGGTAGAATCCTGGCAACCCTTCCTCCAGCTCAAGGTGCCGTACTACCACACCCCCAACCTTCCGCACAAAGCTTGCCATCAAGCTATTCACCTTCTTCCTGCACCTATCCATAGCTAACGGATCCCGAGCGTGCCGCCACCGGCGCCTCGGGACAATCTCCGACCACACCAACATGACCCCCGGAAGCAGGCCCCTCAACTTATTAATGTCCTGCTTCATCCACTTCACCAGCCGTCGTTGCAGCGTAAGGCCCAGGTCATTACCCCCAATATGCAGGACCAGTAAGTCTGGCGCGTATCCCGCCGCCAGCATCCCAAACAGTTTACCACAAACATCCCCCCAGCAGAAACCCCGATACCCAAACCAGCGAACTGCCAACTGGCCCCTCGGAAAACCCAGCTGCTGGCCTTGCGCTCGAGCTGCGGCCCTCCTCTCGGCCCAGAAGACAAACGAATGGCCCACGATCCATGCCTCACGCCCTGGGGGGAAAAACAAATGATGAGGGAAGTCCGACAGAGACCCCCACCCCAGCCCAAATAACACAGAGAACCGTTACAGTACAGCCAGTTACAAGTCGCTCATCCCCAACTTATATACAGTTTTTTTTTTTTTTGCATAAAACGGTCCCCAAACTCATTATTCCAACAGACCCAATCGGACATAGGAACGGAATCTTACTGATTCCCACCTCCCGATCCGTTTCACCACCTCGTCCCCCAATCCCAACCGAGCCGCCTCCGTGGCAGCCCCAATACGGAACGAGTGCGTTCCAAATCGTTCAGCATGAAACCCTAACTTGCCCAAGCCCAACCGAAAAACTTTCGTGAACTGAAACCGAGAGAGGGAGGATCCGTCGGCATGCACCAACAAGGAACCCCCCATCACTGGCCTCCGTGCCAGGTATTCTGCCGTAGCAGCCAACGGGCACAAAGCCGAGCCCGGCAAGGCCCCCAGTGCCACGTCCCGGCCCATGCCGCGGACATCCGTTTTGGAGCTGCCAAGGTGCACCACCACCTTCCCATTCAAGACACGAACCCCCGAAAATTGCAAGCCCCCTTGCACCATCTTATTAGCGCTCACCAATTCCCCAATTCGGAATGCCCCAAAAAACGCCAAAATAAACGCCACCTTGAACAGAGAAGCCTCGAACCCATCGAAACAGATTTTGGGCAACAAACCCACCAAATCCCCCAGTAGTCGAACCGACACCGGGCGCCTGGTATCCGGCGACCTGCGTCCCTTGCGATAGCCCTTCAGGGCCTGCCTGATAATGAAGGTCTTAGTAAAGTCCTCCTTCCCATGCCATCTGAACCAAAACGCCATCGCCGCCATGGACCTGTCCACCACGGCAGGCGACGCCCTCTTTGCCAGCAACTGACAAGTGTACCACAGGAAAGCATCCCGCAGGGCCTCCCCGCTGTCCATGGCCAGCCCGTCCAGCGACCGCTCCCACAGGCCCCAAACCTTACTGTACGAGGCCCAAGTGGCCGGTGCCAGAGAAGCCTTCACAAGTCCTCCAAGCAGGATGTTCCCAGCTGCCAAATCTCGTCCGGGCAAGCCTGCCCGTCCTTCGAAGCCCCCGGCGCCACCAGCCAGAATCAGGACCACTGAAAACGAGACAGAGCGTCAGCCACCTCATTCAAGTAACCGGGAACATGCCGCGCGCGAAAAACAACATTCCGAGACATACACAGCAACACCAAGCGCCTAAGCAGCCTAACCACCGGCCTCGAGGCCGCAGACTGACGATTCACCGCGTGAACCACCGCCATGTTATCCGAGAAAAAGACCACTTTCCGATTACGCAGCCTGTCGCCCCATAGTGCCATCGCAACCACTAACGGGAATAACTCAAGGAAAGCCAAGTTGCGCATAAGAGGGCTCGAACCCCAAGAGTCCGGCCACCTCTCCGCACACCAACAGCCCCCAAAGTATGCCCCAAAACCCACACTGCCCGAAGCATCCGTGAAAAGCTCAAGCTCGGCCGATGACTGGCCCTCCTGCCTGAACAACACTGTCCCATTAAAATCCCGCAAGAAGGCATCCCAAATGCCCAAATCCTCCTTCATGGCCGCCGACACCCTGATGAAGTGGTGCGGAGACCGAACCCCCGCAGTAGCAGCCGACAGGCTGCGACTGAAAACCCGACCCATCGGGATTACCCGACACGCAAAATTGAGCAGCCCAATCAAAGACTGGAGCTGCCGCAGAGTAACCTTGCGCGCCCCCGCTACAGCGGCCACCGCCCCTCGAAGCCTGTCCAGCTTATCCCCAGGCAGCCTGCATTCACCCAACCCAGAGTCAATCTCCAGACCCAGGAAACTCAGACACGTGGTCGGGCCTTCAGTTTTATCCGCCGCCAGCGGAACCCCGAAGTGGCCCGCCACCCACTCAACCGTTCGCAGTAGGCGCAGGCATTCCAAGGAATCAGCCGGCCCCACGCACAGAAAATCATCTAAATAATGTACAATAAAACGATTCCCTGCTTCCACCCGTACCACCCATTCGAGAAAAGTGCTAAATTTCTCAAAATAGGAGCACGAGATGGAACAACCCATGGGCAGGCACAAGTCCACGAAGTAGTCCCCTTCGAAGAAACACCCCAGCAGGTGATGACAGTCCCGGTGGACCGGCAGCAGTCGAAACGCGGCCTCAATATCCACCTTCGCCATCAGAGCCCCACGCCCGGCCCGCCGGACCAAATCGACCGCCCGGTCGAAAGACGCATAAGACACCGAGCACAAGTCCTTATGAATACCGTCATTCACCGACTCACCCTTCGGGTACGAGAGATGATGAATGAGCCTAAATTTACCCGGCTCCTTTTTGGGAACCACCCCGAGTGGGGAAATCCGCAGGCCTCCCAGTGGAGGCACTGTGAACGGGCCCGCCATGCGGCCGAGCCCGACTTCCTTGCCCAGCTTCTCCCTAACCACGTCCGGGAAGTCAGCCACAGACTTCAGGTTGCGCAGCCTTCCCGATCCCCCCTCCCGCTCCTGAAACGGAATGAAAAACCCCTTCTCAAAACCCGCCCGGAGAACAGCGGCATCCGCCCTGTTAACGTAGCGGCTTAGCCACGGCTCCATCGCGCTTAGCCTCACTGGGGTTAAGCCCAGGGGAAGCGGATGCTCCCCCTCCACCGGCCGCGGCCGCAGCACCGGCGCCACCGGACTTCCCTTTCTTGAAGCAGCGGTTGAGCCCATGAGCGCCTCCGCAGCCGGAGCACTCGTGCTTGAAGCGACAGGCGGTCCCCCATTTGCATTGGCCCTCATTATAGAGCCAACATAAGCCCTTTGGTAAGGCGGCCGACGAGGCGGACTGCCCCCTAGCGCCGGCCGAGCTCTGAAAGGGCTGCACCTTTTGCGCCATCATTAACTTCATCCAGAGCGGCAGGTCCATTTGGTCCCACCGCATCCCCGGGTTAGCCGCCAGCCGCTGCCTAAACTGCTCATCGTACCGCCACCACGCCAACCCACCGTAAGTCCGATACGCTTCCCAAATGCCATCCAAATAACAAAACAGCGAGGAGCATAACCCCGGCGATTTCTCGCCGAGCACGCTAGCCAGCACGCAAAAGGCCCTCAGCCAATTCCCGAAGGATTTCGGAATCTTGCGATACCGCTTCCTTTTCTCCTCTTCCTCCTTCTTCTCGTCCTTCTTATCCTCCTCCTTGAGGTCTATAAAGTCCTCCAAGGGGAGGAGGGAGAAGATCTCACAAAACTCCCCCTTCCATATTTTATCCTTCACTTCCTGCTTCAAATGGACCCCCAACGGGCCCGCAAACGACACATACGCGTGCTGTCTAGCCGCGTCGGGAATGCCCCCTGACAACTCAGCCCTCTCGCTCCCAATCTCCCCTACCTCCTGCGGCAACACCATATCCCCGCCTGAACTAGGCCCTGTGGAGTTCCCAACCCGCGAGCCCGTAGCCCCAACGCCCGGGGCCCACACCTGACCAATGCCGCTAGTGTCACCCCCCGCCCCCAATGAGTGGAGTAGTGCCTGAAGTGTGGTAATTAATGCGTTAGAGTGTAATGACCCACTGGACTCACCGGCCAAGCCCCCCGAAACCGGGACGGCGGGGGCTGCAGTGCGGATCGCCCGACATCCAGGAAGAGGAACTTCCGCTGATGTCACGCCGACCGGGGAGCCCACCCGGTGATCAGCCTGCGAGGAGGCGGAACGGCTCCGAGACCTAGGACAAGGAGAAGAAGTCCTGGGTAGGGTGTAACGGACATCAATACCCCTCCCTTCACGACCCCGGGAGCGCCTGCTCTGTACCGAAGCCTCCCGCTGACCTCTACCACCACGTGGCACCCTGGGACCCCTGGGGCTACGACTCCTCCCGTCTCTACTAGCCGGCCGCCCCTGCCGACCATACCTAGGGGCTGCCGCACATTCCCCTGCCGAGCTGTCCGAGGGGGAGCAGTGCCGACCCGACCTCCCCCGCGCCTCCCGGGACCCCTGCGACCTAACGGGTGATGGACTATCGCTACCACTCTCAGAATCCGGGCCCCCCCGCCGCCCGACCACTACCGAGGATCCCGATCCCCGACCTCCTGCATTCTTCCGACTGACCGCTTCCGTAACCCCTTTTCCTGCGCCTATCCCTACCGCCCCTTTACCCTTACCCCCCTTCTGACTAGACCCCGACAGCCCGGACCTACCCACCACCCCTACGGGGGACCCGCTTTCCGACCTGGCCACCTCTCGAGACCCCCCCCTGCCCCTGGAACTCACCCCTTTCGATCTACGCTTACGCTTAGGGGCCCCGGGACCCTCCCCCCTTAGGACTAAGGCCTGGGCACCCCCCACTGGCCTACTCCCGCCTCTCTCCGTGGCAGAGCTCCCCTTAACAACCTTCCCGCCAAGAGGGCCCCGGCCGGAGCCCCCTGCACTTGCCTGCTGCCTCCCAGGCCGGCCATGCGGTCTCCCGGATCTGGCCTCGTCATCCTCGGTACACTCCGATGGGGGGGAAGCCCGCCCCGACCTCCCCTCCGTGGATCTTGCAACGCCAGGGGGCCGCCCGGCCACGTCCGACCCGACAGCAGCAGCGCCCCCGTCCACGACATCCTTCTGCCTCCGAGTGCTCGTCCGAGGCTCCGTCCGCACGCGGGGAGGCAAGGCCTCGACCACGCGGCTCCCGGGCCTGCTGCCGGATGCAACCGGAACCCCACTGCTACCGGGGACAACTTCACCGGGCCCCGTGCCCGGGCTCAGCCTCCTCGGGGGCCTCCGGGCCCTGACCGGTCTCCCGCCATCGCCGTCCCGATCCGCCGCCTCCGCCAGGGCAGGGCCGAGCTGTGCCCGTAGCCAGTCCACACCCTGATGCCGTGCTGCCGACCTGATCCCCTCCAGCAATCGCTCCACGTCGTCCATTGGTCCTGCAGAGGAGACAAAGAAAAATCCAACCGAGCAAAGTCCGCGCACACCGAGGTGAACACAAACTCAACCGGGTAGAAAGTTAGAATGACTCACCTAAGATGGCTGCTCATTTAAATAGCCCATCCTACTTACCCATAATCCAACCCTTGCTTACTTCCTCCTAAGCCCGCCTCCTAACCCCTGTCAAGGCCTTTTTCCGCTTAGCTGCGCTCTAGCTACATGGGGCTACAGTATTTACAGCAAAAAGCCTGAAAGAAATGATTCTGCTCACCAGAACAAATTCAATAAGCTGTAGTTGCTCTGGTGCTATAGTGTCCCTTTAATACAATTGCAATATTAGCTAATCTAAATCTGATTACATAATTTTAATGTAAAATATTTCCCTTAAAAATCAGTTTCCAAAAAGTTGACTTTTGTACTCCCAGAAATCGAATTTTGCATTGGGTCATTTTTTTCTTCTACACACACGGTTAACGGGGGACAATATAAAAAAATACTTTTTTTATTTAATGCTCTATTTAGACATGTGCCGTCAGGGACACACTGCAAATAGAACGGACAAAAATTAAAGGGACACTCCAGGCACCCAGACCACTTCTGCCCATTGGAGTGGTCTGGGTGCCAACTCCCACTACTCTTAACCCTGCAAGTGTAATTATTGCAGTTTTTATAAACTGCAATAATTACCTTGCAGGGTTAACTCCACCTCTAGTGGCTGTCTACTAGACAGCCACTAGAGGGAACTTCCTGCTCCATAGCACAGATTGTGCTAGAGCGTCGCTGGACGTACTCACGCTGTGAGAGGACCTCCAGCGTCGCTCAAATCCCCATAGGAAAGCATTGAAATTCGTTTGAACTGCTTTCCTATGGGGAGACTTAATGCGCATGTGCGGCATTGTCGCGCATGCGCATTAGGTCTCCTCGGCCGGTGGGCGGGATCAGTCTCGCCAACCGGCCGATGGAGTAAGGAGGAGCGGCGCGGAGGAGGAGACAGCGACGAGGGACATCGTCGCTGCCTGAGGTAAGTGACTGAAGGGGTTTTCACCCCTTCAGTAACTGGGGATTGAGGGGTGGGAGGGAGAGGGAACCTCCAGTGCCAGGAAAACTGATTGTTTTCCTGGCACTAGAGATTCCCTTTAAGTCGTGGAGGAAGAACTGAGCATCCAGGTTGGTTCTGCAATGATTTATTACAAACTTTTGCAGTTCTAAGGCACTCACAATTAAGACATGTTACTCTCTGCACAATACCCTTTGCAGTCATGATGGTAGATAGACATAGGAGGACAGTTGAAAATTACTCTGTGTTAAAAAAAAAGGATCAGATATGGATAGATAATCCTTTTGCCACTTTTATTAATCCAAAGTTCTCTCTGGTCACAAAAGAAATAACTCCAACAAAACAAAGAGCACAAACGTAAGTGCATGTTAGAAAATATTATTTTACATTAAAAACCTGTATGTGCACACAATAGATCAAATCAAACGTATTCACTAAAGTGAGAATTCAATGTGAATTTCAAATTTTAGGCAAAATAGCCAAACTGAAAACAGACATGATGGAGGGTTTTCCAGTTCCCCTATTTTGGTCTTAAATCTGAATTCACCGTTTATAACCATGTAGAACATGGTACAACCAGAAGATACATTTATAAATGGTGGAGCTTCAGAAATGAATTCAAATGCATGCAAAATAGGTACACGATTATGGAATCACATACACAAAACCCATTTCAAATCTTGAAATGCCTTTTAAAATAACAGGATTTTAATCAGCAAGCCTTTTGTTTTTGTTTTTTTATTCACTCTGTTAAAATCCAGCCATATGGAGGACTTTGATGTAATGATGGAATTAACACATGGTGGCCATATATTGTGCCCAAATCCTCATACTTTTGCTTTAGGCAAGTGATTGTGTTTTTGTGCATTAGTTTTTTTTTAGGCAAAATTCGGTAAAATTAATTTCTTTTCGTCCATTAGGACAAAAACCACTGCACATACACAAAAAAAAAAAAAGGAACTGGCAGCGCTACCAGCATCCTCCTTGTAATAACAATTCCTACCCCCCCCCCCGCATTAAAACCTATGGGGGTCATTATGACCCCCATATTAATAAAAGGAAGGTTAAATCCTCTCACATGCCCCAACTTGCGGCATGCCGCCTAAACAGCAAGCAACCAGTGCCTGCTCGCTGTAATTTAAAACTACTAGTGACTGGGCAGCTATTGCTGGAACTGCTGTCCTGCCCCCCACCCATGAGTGGCAGGCTGGGGCCCTTTAGTTGCAATCGGGTGGGGGACCTATTGTCCACTCCCCAGCCGCAACCCATGCGCGGCGGGTGAGGACGACCTACTGTCTCATCCACTACCAATGAGCGTGATGGGTGGGGGCTAAATATAAAAAATATTACACCCCCCTCCCCCCCCCCAAGGGGACTAGGGGTACCTGAAAAAAATGTTTTGACTGCTCTGATTGGTTACTTGCAAGGCTTAAGATTTACCTATGAGAGCAGTGTTATTGGTTGACAAACCAACCAGGGTGCTCCAAGTCAAATTGCAGATTGTGGGAAGACTTTATAAGCCTTTCCCTGCCCTGCGGAGCTCAGTCTGTGTGGTGCCCTCACTGGGTGAAGATTTTTTTTTTTTCCCCTTTTTTATTTTAGAAATTCAACGGGAATTATGGATTTATTTATTTTGGCCTTCTTTGGGGCTGAAAAAAAGTTTTAGAAGTAAACAGACTAATAATGGTAAGTATGGTTTTAATATTTTCAAGTAATTAGTTTTATTAGTTCCCCCTCGATATTTTTAGGGTGAGCGGGCAGGTAGGCTTTTTTCTTTTGAGGGGGTGACTATGGGCTTGGGGACCACTCGTCACCAGGGGGGTAATTTTATATTTAGCCCCTACCATCACCCATGGGTAGGGGGACAATAGGTTCCCCCTTCCTATTGTCACTTGGGCCCCCATGCACCGATCCCCTTGGGCCTCCCCCTACTGTATTTTAGGGCCTCCACCCACCACTCATGGGTGGGGGCTGGGCCAGTAGGTCATCCCCCTATTATATCTTGGAGCTCACATCTGCCACAGGACACAAGGTCCCCCATTTAGTTTACTGGCACCACTTTGTCCCCCCCCCCCAGGCAGGGGCACTTTATTAAAGTAGTTGATGGTCTTTTTACAACAGTAGACATGCCACTACTCACAGTATATCGAGTAGTGGCAGATTACTAATACTAAATATTTACGTATCAAATTTTTGGTTCAAAGACCAATTTAGATCTTTTAGTAGATAGCTCCCCAATACGGTGGGAATTGGGGAGCTATCCACTCACGGCACGAATAGGATCGAAGTTTCATTAATTCTAATTAAATTCCGCTCTAAACAAAACTCTTGAATTGCGTCCTAACATGAAGGAGCAAACTGTTCTCATACTGTTAGGATGAAATTCGGTAGTTTTGCCGGTGCTGGAACACCGAACGAAGCAGCATGACAGTGCCGCTTTAATTCTCCTGCAGCACTGAGTGTATTAAACAAAAGAACTCAAAACTCAAAATGAATGCATTCGGCATTTGCCCCTGATCATTTCGTAGGTAGGACGTTTGTTATAGCAAACAAATACAAAAAAGTCAAAAAAATTCAGACAATCATATTAGTCCAAATAACAAATGAGAGAATCTGCATTAATCACTATAATCTACTCCTAGTATTACTATGGAATAATTTATACAGAAAATAGGGTGTCTCTTAAGGAACACACCAAGCATCATAGCCACTATTGTGCATTTTAGTGCTTACGGAGCTAGAACTGCCCTGACATCACTCCACTGTACATAGTCAAATGGTTTGACTATTAACCTGGAGTCCAGTGGGCACTGATCCAATACTTTAGACAGAGTTGGAAGTTAACAGAGCCAAGTCTTGGGATGCAGAGCTTAAAATGCTCTTACCCACTGAGCTAACAATGCACTTTAGAACTTCTGTCAGCTTTCCTTAGCTAAGCCCTTATTTTAAGATCCAAGTCAGTAGTGGAGACAAACCATAATCATTCTAAAAACTGTTGCTAGTTACATGGCTGGCCCAAGACCTTCTTCTGCCTGGGTCCAAATATCAAATGCTGCCACCGCACCAGCCACAATGGTCCGCACGGTCATGCTACATGAAGTGATCGTCAGGATATGGAATGCTGTGTGCTCTCCTCCTGTAGGGCACCTAGAGCCCCTGTTATTTTAGCCCTGACTAATGGACCCTAAGGTAGCCCCCTGTGCCATCTTATGGTATCGCCGACCCATAGTGTGTGTAGTGTCTGTGCAGTTAATGCAATGTATGTGGTGCCTGTGGGGTGGGTGCAGTGTCTTTATAGAGGATACAGTGTCTGTAGTGTATTTCTGGTGTGTGTGTGTGTGCGCGCATTTTTTTTTATATTAGGTAGAATTGTTTATTCCCCCCTTCCTGTCTCTTACCTGTGGTCAGGGAGGGTGGACAATGCATACTCTGGTGGTCCGGTGGCAAATCATGTTGTCCCCTCCAGTAGCAGGTACTGCTCTCCCCTTTCGCAAGCCATGGAGAATGGGTACTGGTTGCATGCAGCACTCCACACAGCACGCACTGTATGCCAGAGCAACCCATAGCTGTGCTCTTGCAAGTACCTGCTGCTGGAGGGGTAGCCTACACTGCCTATAACAGGGATAGGCAACCTTCGGCTCTCCAGATGTTGTGGACTACATCCCCCATAATGCTCTTACACACATAATGCTGGCAATTATGTGTGTAATCCAAAACATCTGCAGAGCCGAAGGTTGCCTATCCCTGGCCTATACAGATAGGCAGTCAGACCCTACCCAGTGCATTTGTTGGTGTACAGGGGGCAGCAAAATGCCGCCGCTGCTAAAGTGCCACCTGGAGCCATGGCCTCACTGTGGCCAATGGATGGGCCAGCCCTGACTAGTTACATGTGGTTGCTATGGCACCATTACTACAGCATATTGTAGTGATTATGGTGCTTAAAGTGTACCTCTAACACAAACTTTACAATTTAATTAAAGGTGCATGTCCGATTAAATAGAAATACCAAAATCAATGAGTAAAAGAGGCGTCCACAAAGTGATTAAATATTAAACATAGATCTTACCTTATAAATTAAGTAAACAGTTCACAGCTGTTATTGGAGCAGATACTTTGCAGAACATGCAAGAGAACCCTGAAGTAATCCAATATGATCAACATGCTGCTACTGAGCAAGGGGGGGAACTTAACCATGGTTCAACAAGAAACTGTAGACTGAGGATGACTACCTGGTCCAGCAGTTTTATAGGGAAGTAAGGACTGGGTGTGACATTCTGAGCAATCATTGGACCATATCCTTGATTACACATCCCATGCTAATTAGACCAATTCAGCTGGTAACTCCCTTTATACACTGAAATACTTGTGGAACGAGGACCATGTATATTAATAAATATACTGATTGTTTAATATTTTATTAAACTTATATCCTTGTTTTAATCACAATAGAAGGAGGTAATATACGATGGTGCCCAGAATGTCCCAGCCATTTTGTATTTGTAGCAGAGTTATGAGATAAATTAATAAAATTGTAATCGGTTTGATGTACACTTTTATCCCTCTTTTATATCAGATTAAATAGTTGTTTTTTTCAGCTGAAGCTCTCAGCAAATGAGCCAGCCCTGCACCTACCTCAGGAGAGCTAATGGAAGCAGGAACTTCTGGATCTGTCAGATGGTCAGATGTAGTAAAGGCAGAGAGAAATACCCAGTGGACCCTCAGAAAGTTCTAAAATGGTTTGACTACTTAAACCACAAAGTGCCATAACCATTATTCAAGACATAAACATAACGGTCAACTGAATTGCATTTCTCTATACAATTATATTAGGGTGTTGCAACTCAAATATTAGAGATAGGTTCATCTCTTCGAATAAGAAAACAGTCCTTCTATGATTATAAGAAATGACTGTTAAGTTACAATTGTAAGTTCTTGTCATTAGAATAAGCTGGTGGCTTTAAGAATTAGAAATATATATTTGTGAAACTACTGACAATCTAAATAAAGTAATGCTTTTCTAATGTCCTCAAAATAAATGAAGATATTTTACAACAGATTAAAACAGAAAATGGATAAAAACTAGGGACCTAGTTATGATAGGGATAAGATAGAAACCGTTAAAAACATAAAGGGAAACACAGTAAAGGAGGAGACTATATTTAAAAGAAGAAACTACCACAACAAGAGGACATAGTGTTAAATTAGAGAGATAAATGTTTGAAAATAATAACAGGAACTATTACTTACAGAGAGGGTAGTGGATGCATGGAATAGCCTTCAGGCTGAAGTGGTAGAGGTTAACACGGTAAAGGAGTTTAAAGGGACACTCCAGGCACCCAGACCACTTCTGCCCATTGGAGTGGTCTGGGTACTAACTCCCACTACCCTTAACCCTGCAAGTGTAATTATTGCAGTTTTCATAAACTGCAATAATTATCTTGCAGGGTTAAGTCCTCCTCTAGTGGCTGTCTATCGGATAGCCACTCGAGGGTCTTCCATGTTCTTAGAACTCAAAAAGTTTTTTAAGCGATGCTGGATGTCCTCACACTATGTGAGGACTTCCAGCGTCGCTGAAATCCCTATAGTAAAGCATTGCATAATGCTTTCCTATAGGGAGGTCTAATGTGCGTGGGCGGCCATTGCCATTTTGCATTTCATGTAATCTTCATGTATATGCAGTATATGCATTACATTATTGCACTTTCATAAACGATTGTATCTATTTTTGTTTGGAAATAATATCTAATAAATTATTACTGGAATTCATTTTTCTTCAGCAGCCTCAACTAAATTATATATGCCTTATTCCTTGACTATTTGTTGAACGTGTGTTGGCTAATTAAATTGAACACAGTATAATCCAGGAATCAGTCACACAAATGAAGTGTTATTAGAAACTCACATGTTCCTGAGCCATAACCAGGCTCTTTGCTTTGCAAATCAAGTGTCCTTAAATAGGGTTTTAAAAATGTATTATAAACATACTTGGGCAAAGACCAGAGGACATTTACTGACACTGTGGCTTGAGGTCACAGGTGATTTGCATGATTTGCATTTTAAGTGATCAGTTTGAGTTTGGATACATTTACAATTCAATGGAATAAGGAGTAAATGGTAACTCTAGATGCATTGGATTGAATTTTTGACAACAGATTTGTTTTATGGAAAGGAATATTTATAAAGTTTGTAATTTTCCTTTTTATATTAACATTTTCCTCTGAATACAGAAGGAGGCGTGGCGTCTGTACAGATTGCTGCCTGAATGTAAATTTATTTCTCAGTCCAGCGAATGACCCCCAGGGTTTTTTTCTCCTTTCCATACAATAAACATGGGAGTAGCACCTCCTCTAATTTTAATGGCATTTCTAAAGACATTAATATACAAATTACTGAAAAACTTCATAAGTGATTGTCTGCAGGATACGTTTCCCATATTCTAGATATAATATTCTTTATAAAGCAATTATCACAGTTAATGACACGCACATATTCTAGAAATGTATGGTAAACTAAACTTAAGCCTACAGTTGAATTAATTAGTTGAATTAGGTAACTGTATTCAAAATAAAATAATTCATGTTTGATAAAATAGTTAAAACCAGTGTTAGAATTTTTTTTCTAATAATGTATTTGCTTAGTTTGAATTTCAATAATTAGTAATGAATGAAAATGTGTCCTTAGCGTGTACCCCTTTTTATATCTTAATAGTAACTTATTATTTAAAAGGATTTCTGTTCAATCTGATGGGTGAGTGTCCACTCTAATAATCCGGCGACATTGCTACAAAGTATTGTTGTACTTTTTTCAATAAGGCTTCCATTTTGGATCATTAATTCTCCTCCCATAAATGTGAGTGTATTCCCCTTTGGAATGATGTATTTTTAATCTTTTAGTATAGTGTGTGTCTTAAATGATGAAATCCCTATTCCACAGCAAATGAATTAATCATGCTTCTAGTATAGATGAATGAGAAGATAGATAACATAACCTGACCATTTTTAGTCTGTGCATTCTCAAACGTTTTTTGGGTTTATTGAAAATAGTCATACAGGCTAGCTTGCTGAAGCTTTCATACATTGAACAAAAATATTAATTAAATTAGCCTTTTTCTGTGATTACATTCTACGTGTATCTAGGTCAGTCTGGAGATTTACAGAATTTTAACTACCATACCGAAGGGAGAAAACTCCTTTACGTGTTATTTATTTTAAAGTTTTAAAAGATTGTATTTAAAACTTTTTTTAAACTAATGTAATATCAGAACCCAGTGTGTGTTTTATAAAAAGTTTAATTATTTTGGTCAATGATGCTGTAACATTTACTTTTAGCTGTCTTGGGTGACCACTCCTGCTCTAAAATGTCCTGTATGCTTATTAGAAGTTTTACTAAACAAATAAATTTCAAATTGACCAGCGGTCTTAGCATTACCTATTTAGTGGGTATCATGTGGACATGTTACATGAATAGTGGGGATACGTTGTATTTATATCAAAAAGGAGCTATCTTGGGATAGTTAGACTACTGAAAGGTACCTAGAGTCCTATTGGGTAAAGTCTATAACAGGAACGCTGAATGGATGCTGAACATGATGATACATTTCATAACCCATCAGCAATTTAAATATTCTGGGTGACATCATGCACATTGCATGCTGAATCCTCATGCCATCCATTGTGCCATTACTGTTTAATTCAACACCTAATTTTAATATCAAACATTACTTGCAAATTCAACAGTTACAGGGTAAAGGGATTAATTAGCAATTGAATGTTTGTTCAAGGCCTTTGTCCTAAGCCTAGCCTGAGGATGAGCCACTCCCTGTTCTACCACCCCTTAAAAGCCCTTGGACCAGTATTGAACCTCAGTCTGTAACTGGTTGTTGATCCAGCACAGTCAAGTCTACTCTGTCAGAGGCAGCGGGTTGACCACACTTGGTTTATGATGATGAATGATATCTATGAGAACCTAGAAGATCAAATTGGTGATATGTTCCAACTAATTCAAAAGTTAGGCCAGGGCAGCTTTGGCCAAGTCCTGATGGCTAAGGAAAGAAAATCAGGTGAGTTTCTAGGATTCCATTATTTATTTATTTTTAAGCGTGTGACTGTTACAATCAATGCCATTTAAGTTTATTTATTACCTAAAATGACATTTTATTAACTTTTTTTCTCTTGTAAACAGGAGAATCGGTGGCATTAAAGATGGTGAGCAAAGATCGAATGGAGCTAGAAAACTTTCTTACCGAAGTCCGCTTCGCTTTCCTACTTTCTCAATGTCATAGGATTATAACCACCCATGCTACCATTATTGAAACAATGGATTATTATATTTTCTCCCAGGAGCTGGCCACAGCTGGCACACTTCACTCAATCATTGAGACCGAGGTAAGAAAGAAAATATATATGTATATGTATGTACACAAACAAGGGCATTTTGTATTGCTGCCATGTGTAGCCAATAATATTTAAAAAAAAAAAACTTTTAGCCAGAGAGGGAAAGCAATTAATTCCTATCCACTAAGCATACACACTGCATATTATACACACACTCACAAAATAAATAATATATATAGGCTTTATGTTTATGTGTATTTCATGTATATAGGGGTTAATATATATTTAGAATTCTAAGGTATCGTGTGTGTGTATATAATCATACATGCCTCAATGTGTTGGTTTTTTTATTTTTTTTTGTAGGTTGGAATTCCAGAGGAGAAAGTTAAGCGCTGTGCGGCACAGTTAGCAGATGCTTTGGAATACATGCATAGCAGAGACCTAGTGCACAGGGACTTGAAGACGGACAATGTCTTACTTATGGACAAGGAATGTTACCAGGTTAAACTGGGTGACTTTGGGTTCACCCAGCCCGTTGGTACCCTTGTCTCATCCATGTCACACATTATTCCGTACATGTCTCCAGAACTTTGCCACCTTCAGAAGGATGAGTTCCTTGTTGTTCACCCCAGTCTGGATATCTGGGCGCTTGGAGTCCTACTGTATGTGATTCTAACTGGGTTGTACCCATGGGAAGGAGCTGTATGGCATGACCAGGACTTCAAAAGGTTTACTGAATGGCAAGAAAGTGGAGACTTGGATTTCCCCCCTCTGGACTGGGGCAGATTCACTAGGGATGCAATTAAAATGTTCTCCAAGTTGCTCTCTTTGGACCCCACTGCAAGACCCTTCAGTGACGGTGTATTGGAATATTTAAGCGTATCTTGGAGCTTTAACCAAAGTTTCATCGAAATGGATATTGCAGAGGAAGTGGAAATTGAAACAACAGCGTGCTAGGCACTATAATTCCACACTGTACTTGTGCACAAATCCCTTTCAGCTTTGCTAAACACATCAAACACCTGTTAATCTAGGAACAAACTAAACAATTCATTGGACAAATCCCATACTAATGGATTAATTTGTCCATAGACTGATAGACATTTGATTAATTCAACACAGCTTAAAGGAATTTGCGCACAAGTCTTTTCCACACCCTTTGCAATTATTCTTTAGACACGTCACGGGCAAGAACTGTCCTGCTAAAACATGCACAAGATATTTTGACACTGTACATCAACTTTCAGAACATCTATGCCCTATTGCATTTCATGTAATCTTCATGTATATGCAGTATATGCATTACATTATTGCACTTTCATAAACGATTGTATCTATTTTTGTTTTGAAATATCTAATAAATTATTACTGGAATTCATTTTTCTTCAGCAGCCTCAACTAAATTATATATGGCTTGTTCCTTGACTATTTCCTTGTTGAACGTGTGTTGGCTAATTAAATTGAATACAGTATAATCCAGTACTGAGTCACACAAATTAAGTGATATTAGAAACTCGCATGTTCCTGAGCCATAACCAGGCTCTTTGCTTTGCAAATCAAGTGCCCTTAAATAGGGTTTTAAAAATTTATTATAAACATACTTGGGCAAAGACCAGAGGACATTTACTGATACTGTGGCTTGAGGTCACAGGTGATTTGCATGATTTGCATGATTTGCATTTTAAGTGATCAGTTTGAGTTTGGATACATTTACAATTCAATGGAATAAGGAGTAAATGGTAACTCTAGATGCATTGGATTGAATTTTTGACAACAGATTTGTTTTATGGAAAGGAATATTTATAAAGTTTGTAATTTTCCTTTTTATATTAACATTTTCCTCTGAATACAGAAGGAGGTGTGGCGTCTGTACAGATTGCTGCCTGAATGTAAATTTATTTCTCAGTCCAGCGAATGACCCCCAGGTTTTTTTTTCTCCTTTCCATACAATAAACATGGGAGTAGCACCTCCTCTAATTTTAATGGCATTTCTAAAGACATTAATATACAAATTACTGAAAAACTTCATAAGTGATTGTCAGGATGCCGGATGATGGTCCTGTCTCCACAATCGGATCTGTCAGTAGTTCTTGACACGAACAGCACGATCCAGAAGCATGCCACATCCCTCTGAGACCTTTCACATTACAGTCAACGAATCAGCAACTTGTCTTAGATTTATCTAAAAGATTCAATAAGATTGTATAAGCAAAAATACTTAATTTTAACCCAAGCTAACACATTAACAAAGTTTTATGTCACAGTCATCTAAACTAATGCTATCTATAAACACTGTTACTCTTATGACTTATCTATACATGGCTACATACTCCTCCCTCATGACATTTCTTACTGACTCCTTACTGCCGATTGCAAAAAGCTATGAACCTGCTCACGAGAAAATGTAGTTACATGATGACAAGGAAACGGTTAATGGCTTTAAAATACATGATATCATGACAAATCACACTTCATATCAGACGATGCTCAACCTTTCGATTGAGGATAGATGTTAATCCTTCTGCTTCCAAATAGTTACTATAATCCATTAGGGAGTTAGGGTGAGAAATGCACAACTGATTAATGTGAAACCATTTTCCAAGAAAATCACCATACTTTGGAATCTTATACACTACTGGGGAAATTGTAAATTAAGACATATGGTCCCTTACAAGAAGGTAAAAATGAAATTTTACTTTAACTGATTTCTTGCACTCAGAGAGATAATTAGATATGTGCAATTTGTTTTGTTCCGAATGTACATTTGGACATTGGGATGCTAACAAATATCCGAAATGCCTCAGATTTCTGAAAAGTGGCAAAACAAGAGAGAGGGAGGGAAAATTATGTGAATGATGACCGGAATCTTGATCAATAAGCTACTTCCTTGCACTGGGAGTCCTATAGATGTGTAAGTGGTTGTGGTGGCAATCCTGGCACTGGGAGCCCCCTTCCTATTAGGGTAATGCGCAGGGGGTTCCCAGTGCCAGGACTGCCACCAAAACTACTTACACATCTATAGGTCCACCACAACCACTTACTAGATATGTGCAATTTGGATGCTTACAAAGTTACGAATGGCCTAAGTTCTATAGTTCAAAAGAGCCGAATTTGGTCCAAATTGCCGAAGCAGAATTGTTTAATTACCCGAATTTCCGAACCAAACTGAATTTTTTGCCCATGCACATCCCTAGAGATAATCTTGATCTCATACATTGTTCTCCCTTTTTATTTTTTTATTTTTTTATGCTCTACACTTGTCTGATGCCTTCAGACTTCTTCAGGGGAAAAGTTTTATCTCATAGATGGGCGGGTCATGCCTTGTTCTGCTACAAGTTTCTGGATCCAGCTGCCTTTGTGCGTTTACATTACACATATGCATTTTACCCATATAAAGAAGTCAAAATTAGCATTTAAACCCCTAAGTTGCAAAGCCTGGAGTATGTGTATGCAGAAGTCATCTCTCTTCCTTAATTCTAACAAAAGCCTGCCTCCTTTATCCATTTGGACCTGCTCTAGAAGAATAAAAGAAATATATATATATATATATATATATATATATATATATATATTTATTTTTTTTTAAATAGTCCTTTCTATTAAAATCTCTTAGCATCGTCTCCAGAGCACCATGTTCCCTCTGAATAGATTGTTATTCCAAATGTGTTCATCCCAACAATCTAATAAAAATATTTGCGTAGCTAGGGGTGAACTTGGTGCCCCTTGATTTGAAGGAAAAATTGGTCGTTAAAGATATTAAAAAAAAAAAAAAAAAAATATCCAAAAGCAGGTTCAATATTTGTCCATACCTAGGCGACTCTCTACCGACCCACTCCCAAATCATGATAAATTAGAATGATGTAACGTGTAATCTCCACAGCATTCAACGGATTCCAACTCTTGGATAAGGTGTAATAGGACTTAACATTTTGAACACACTTCTGTAGAAAAATGATCTACAAACTCTGGAAGCCTTGGAGCGAGGGAATCCATTCCACTAAAGATAGGCCTATCTAGAGATTTCTCCCTAGATTTGTGAATCTTATGGAGAAAATAAAATGATGGTATCTGAGGAGATTCAGTAAAAAGGTAAGAAGAGATCACTAAGGTCTTTTGCTGATGTGTGAAGACTTTACAAATCTTTATTAAAATCATCATTAACTTCATGTAGATTCTTAGCATCAAGAAGTCTATAAGCATCTTCGAGGCAATAATTGGTGGACATTTCTACTACTCCTCCACCTTTGTCTGCATTTTAATTATATCTGATCTTTAAAGTTTGTAAAGCCCTATTATATTCAGCCGTTGAATTAGAAAATCTTTTTCGGGAGTTTTGTCCCAGCTTTTCAAAATCCTTGACCATCTTGGTGAAAGCCTCTATTTGGTAGCCTTTTTCTCCAGGACAAAATGTAGATCTCATTTTAAATTTTATATAGGGGGTCTGGAGTATTCAATTAATTTTTATTCTCTAGGTCCTTCACTTTTCTTTATAAAAAATATTTTTAAAATTATTTCCTACCAAATTAATTAATTTATTTATAGATCTGTGGTAGTGTTTGGCGCAAAGGCCTTTACTCAAAACAGAAATGCCATCACAAGTTAGTACTTTGTTGAAAATATTGAAAATACATATTCCTTCACAGGTTCAAGAGAGAAGAAAGACTGTCCCATGATTCCAAAGCTCAAGCTTGTAGGTGCCATAAATGGCTAGCCTATATTAAAATTGGCTAACTTGGACTCATGTAATGCTTTTGCTTAAATGAACATTGCCCACCATATATATCTCAATTTCCAGGAGCAGAATAGCCCCCACCAGAGCATGTCTCATAAACTGTTCTCTATTTTTCTATTCTGGGAAACCATCTGTTTTTGTAAACATGACCTTAAACAAATGTCTATTTCTTACATTATTTTCCTTTGACGTATCTACCACAAGATATGTGTGCTCACACACAATCACGTACTTTAACTGTATAAAAAGCTAAGCTCTCCCAATAAATGGCAGAAGCAATCTACTGATTCACTACTGTCCTGTGTGGTGTGTCTTATTGCTTCTCCAAGCGCTTAATACAATCTGGGTTCCCCTGAATATAAGTATTGGATGATTGATCTGTAGTGATGTACCGAACTGTTCGCCGGCGAACATAGCGTGTTCGCGGTTCGATCCGCCCCCTATTCGTCATCATTGAGCAAACTTTGACCCTGTGCCTCATGGTCAGCAGACACATTCCAGCAAATTAGCAGCAGACCCTCCCTTCCAGACCCTCCCACCTCCCTCCTTTAGATTCATTCTGAAGCTGCATTCTTAGTGAGAGGAGGGAAAGTGTAGCTGCTGCTCATTAGATAGGGAAATTGATATCTAGGCTAGGGTATTCAGTGTCCACTACAGTCCTGAAGGACTCATCTGGTCTCTGCTGTAAGGACAGCACCCCAAAAAGCCCTTTTTAGGGCTAGAACATCAGTCTGCTTTATTTTTTTATTTTTATTTTATTTTTATTTTTTTTCTGTGTAATGTAATTGCAGTTGCCTGCCAGCTTCTGTGTCAGGCTCACAGTGAATACTGTGCCCATTTGCCCAGTGCCACCACTCATATCTGGTGTCACAATAGCTGAAGCTTGACATTTAAAAAGAAAATAATTTTTTTTCACTGTAATAGATTGAATAGCAGTTAGTTGTGTGCAAGCGTCTGGGTGACAGGCCTTCAGCGTGTGCTCTGCCAACCTCAGCAAGTGCACTTTGCCACTCATATCTGGTGTCTCTATAGCGTGCCTTTACAAAGAAAAAACTATTTTCACTGTTATAGATTGAATAGCAGTTAGTTGTCTTCAAGCGGGTGTGTCAGGCCTACAGCGTGTACTCTGCAGACCTCTGCCAGTGCACATTGCCACTCATATCTGGTGTCACAATAGCGTGCATTTAAAACCAAAAAACTTTTTTCACTGTTATAGATTGAATAGCAGTTAGTTGTCTGCAAGCATCAGAAAGTCACCCCTTTGCCCGGCATCTGACACCTGGCTTGTCTGAACTATTAGCCCGCCAGCTTTTACCATACAAGCTGGTGGAGTCTGAGGCATTCAAAAAATTTGTAGCTATTGGGACACCGCAGTGGAAGTTACCCTGCCAAAATGTATTTGCACAAAAGGCAATCCCCAACCTGTACTCAACTGTGCAAAAGGAAGTAATGGCATGTCTGGCACACAGTGTTGGGGCAAGGGTGCATCTGACCACTGATACCTGGTCTGCAAAGCATGATCAGGGCAGGTATATCACCTACACTGCGCATTGGGTAAACCTGCTGATGGCTGCCAGGCATGGAATGCGTGGCTCTGCAGAGGAGTTGGTGACACCGCCACAACTTGCAGGCAGGCCTGCTGCCACCTCCTCTACTCCTCCTACTCCATCCTCTTCCATAACCTCCTCGGCTGAGTCCTCTTCTGCTGCTGCATCTTGCTCCACATCAACGACACCCCCCAGCTCCCCAGGTACTATTCCACATCCCTATTCTTCTCTGTGTCAGTTTGTATCAGGGATCTTTAGGATAGGTGTCAATCCATACCTGCCAAGTGATCCTATGTACCTATGCACTTGTTACCGAATTACAACAAGTCGGAAAGGATGCAGCATTTGCAAAATAGATTCCCGTTGTGCTGTGACATCACCCTTATACGCTGTGTACAGCATATCTGCCAAGTGACCCTATGTAGAGGGAACAGTCTCTCTTCTGCTCTGTGTCAGTGTGTATCAGGGTCCCTGAGGACAGGTGTCAATCCATATCTGCCAAGTGACCCTATGTAGGGGGAACAGTCCCTATTCTGCTCTGTGTCAGTGTGTATCAGGGTCTCTGAGGACAGGTGTCAATCCATATGTTAAGGTGTCAATCCATATCCATTGTGATTTAGGAATGTTAGGTGATTTATGCCCTTTATGGATTAAAACCAGACTCTGCATCAACTGTGTAATTTTCCATGGCAGTTTTGCCATGGATCCCCCTCCGGCATGCCACAGTCCAGGTGTTAGTCCCCTTGAAACAACTTTTCCATCACTTTTGTGGTCAGAAAGAGTCCCTGTGGGTTTTAAAATTCTCCTGCCCATTCGGTTCGTCCGGTTCGCGAACATTTGCGGAAGTTCCCGTTCGCCGTTCGCAAACCGAAAATGTTGTGTTCGCGACATCACTATTGATCTGTGTCAAACCCATCTCTTTAGGAAAGCTTATGGCCTCCCAGAGTAACCTCTACCTCACATACATGATTGATCCGTGTTAATCTGGTGCCGTGACCCGGGATCTGACGGTCAAAATATTCTGACACCAGTGTACTGGCGAGTGTTCCTCTGACCGCGAAATCAGCTGCAAGCAGGTAAGAAAAATCTTTTACTTTTCTACCTATATAATTTTGCTCTCAGATCTACGCCCCTGTCAGTCTGTCTGGATCTGACATTTTTAAGTCTCATATTATACTCGGGTGGAATGTCTTGTGAAAGAAATTTAGAAATTGTAGAATATATCTGTGGGTTCCAAGTTATTTTCATTATCTGCCTTGTCATTTGTTTTTGGACAAACATTAGACGCCTCCAGGGCAAGTCTCCTGATTTGTGTTTAGATTAAGAAGACAAAGACTGTGAAAATTCCACTGCAGTGGTCATACGTTTTTAAACACTGTTTGTATGGTCTTGTCTTGGTTAAGGGAGTAATTAACCCTTACAGGTAAAATTGATAACTCACAAAGTACCCAGGATGAATTCACGACTCTGACTATAGTCAAACATCATAAAGGACAAGGAGCGACTAGGAAAATAAAGAAATTACTTAAGAAAGCTGGCATGCCCTCAGACGGCACCCTCGACCCACAGATATGGAAGGCATCGATGGCAAATTGTAGAGGATGGTTAGAAGATAATGATTTAGTAGAAGTAGCAAATAAATGGCATGATACTGCAGTAGAAGTGACTAAATGTGGCTGTAGAGAGACCACTAGGAAAGGGATCCCTTATTATCGACGTTTTGGACCATTTAGGGGTTACCTCAGTCGAAATCTGTAACTTATTTGGGTCCCTGTGTCCACCTTATGTCCCATAACTCAGAAACCTTATTGGATATGCCCTAGATGCAAATGGACTAGAACAATGTAGGAGTTGTGGTTTCCCATGGCCCCCGGCTCACCTATTAGCCCATCTTGATAGCCCATAACCATCTAACCAAGACCCAGAAACCCTCATATGTCCAGTAGTATTGCGCAGTGGGACTACATATAACTCCCCTGCTCTAGTAAGACCTATGGGGTCACAAGAAGAACTCAAGAGTTCACCAGATTTAGGGGAACCCCTAGTGGCCCCTATAAATACCCCAGTAAGACCATTAGCTCCACATTTTACGACCCCTACGATACCCATACCCCAAAAAATACATATTTTAGGGACTAGACAAGGAAGTTCAGGTATCCAACACTGGGAAGAATATAAGCCTTGGACGCCCAGTGAACAATAAGCCATAATACAGCAGTTGCCAGATGTGGAGAAAGCTCTTTTGGCCTTAGTCACTGTCCACAATTCAAGCTATTTGGATGGATTTAAAGCAGATTGTGGACCTTAAAGCAGGTTCCATTTTGGCTAGGATAATTTTCAAATATACCGATGCCCATGAGGATAGTCTGAAAAGATGTAATTTGCAGCCAGGTGGGTGGTTTAGAACCAAATCTGCTTCGGGGGAATGTTCTATCACCGCCCTGAGAGAATGGGCTAAAGTAAAGACCGAAGAATTAGCCCACAACGTGGTGATGTTATGCAAGGCAAAGATGAGTCTGTTGAAACATTCTTTACTAGACTCCAGATAGCTTGGGAATCACTAGGTTACTCAAGTATTGAAATCACTTCCACCAGACTCATAATAAACAGTTTTATGGATGGTCTCCTCCCTCCCATAAGGACTGGTCTCCAGAATGCTAGACCAGAATGGAGGGCCCTTGATCATGGCTCCCTAGTTAAAGTTGCTATGGGTGTCGAAGCTAACTTGAATAATAAGAGAAGGGTTACTCCTTTAATGACCCTTACTGCCCCTAAACCAGGGATTGACAGACAGCCTGTTGAATGTTGGAATTGTGGGAGAAAATGCCACATTAAGCGCAACTGTAAATGTCCTCCTAAAAACAGAAACCAACAGAACAGTTCTGACACCTCTCATGATACTCAGTCCTTATCACCACCCCCACCACAATAGGAAATTGACAACCCAGTGTCCCTGCATGCTTGAACTATTCATAGTTGGACCCTCTCCTACTGTTAATGTTACATTACTAGGTGATAGAATAGACCCTTTTATGCTAGACACTGGGGCAGTCCGTTCTGTTGAGCAGGAAAAATATATTTTCCCATATGATAAATCAGACGTCACGTTTTCTTGTGTAGGAGTGAATGGGACCTCTACTGATATCCCCCTTACCCACCAAATGTAGCTCAGGCTCCATGACTCCACTTCCCTGGTTACCCGGCTTTATTTATGAAGTGACTGACAAAGACTGGAGGCTTGATACGTGCAGGTGTACAGTAAGATGAGCCTGTTCATCGCATTCATTATTTACTACAAGTTATGAACACTTAAGACCACTAAGAAGCAGATTGCAGTAGTCAAGGAGAGAGAGGACAACGGCATGGACCAGCACCTTAGCTGCGTCCGGCATTAAATTAGGGCAGCTATGTTTTTGAAGTGGCAGGATTTGGTGATCGACTGGAGAGGTCGGAGTCAATCTCAAAGAGTATACCTAGGCTGCTAGCCTGTGAGGTAGAGGTGATGGTAGTGCAGTTGACTTGGAGGGAGACAGCCATGGGAGTAGCAACACTTATTAGTGCCTTAAAAATATTACTGGTCATCATGATCGTGAGAATATCAATTTGAAATCCAACTGACAAGCAACACATGAAAATTATTCCAGTTTGGTTAGCATAGAAAGATAATATTGCATATTATTGTATTAATGAAGTAAGAGGGAATAGTGACCTCTACTGGTCCTTGGTAAGTACTGGAACACTAGGGAGTATAAATTTTATTTTTCCATATCTTGAGTAGGCATGTTGAGAAATAAAGTGTTATGTGCTTTTGAGCACTACTGTTATAATGGATGAGAAATTGATATAAGCATGATCATAAAACATTTTTATAACTGCCTTAAAAAAAAAAATACCTTCTCAAAAATAACTTGGTTAGTTGTCAAAGCTTCCACCCTACCCGAGTAGAATGCTCTCCGTTGCTGTTCCCATCTATCACCTCTGATCCAGTACCAGCTCTTTATTTTTGTAAATAAAGTGGCTCGATCCTCATTTTCCTACAGAGCACCACAGTTAGTTGTAATAACCGGCCCGCCACAATTAAATATTCATTCAATCTAAAGTTCTTTAAGAAATCTATGGCAACATACCTCAATACAGAATGCACCTATAATCATTGTGGACTATATTTTATACCTGTTAAATTTATGTATTGTAACGGAGCTCCGTGTACCCCGACCGAGTACCCTCCGTTGATGGATGCTCCTAGCGCTCTCAGAGGACTCCAAGCACTGCAGACGACACCACAACCACCGCAGGCTCCACAACCGCCGTAGCTTAACTGGAGCCGCGCCGTCTTCCTTCCACCCTGGATCGGCTTCTGTCCTCCAGGACCGTGTGGGGAAGACCTCTCCTCCAGGAGAGCGTATCCGGAACAAGCTCTTACAAGAGCTAAGTGATTAAGAGCTCAGGGGAATATGCAGCGCATAGCAATCCCCAGTGTGATATAGCAGTTCCCTCCAATAACGAGACACGGCTACGTATTGAGGGTCAGAAGAGGTCTCAGGACTGGAACACCCAGCCTGCTTTTTATTAGAAATAGATACACACAGAACACTCCCAGGGGGAGGATGAAAACAACCAATAATACAGATGGTAACACCCCCACGTCTCCTCCCCTCAGATAACTACATAACCCAATTAAAATGTCCACATTTTTCCACCAGTTCTGGATGTACCCCAAAAACAGGGGGTACAGCTTTAAATCCGGTAGCGCTGGATAGCTCTCCTTCAGGGGGACAATATATCCAAAAATCACCCCATTCGGATGTACAGTTCGGGAGATACAACGTTCCAAAGTTTTGACCGACCGCACAGACCAACTAGCCGAAATTAGTTCCATGAGTTTTGGCCTTGCGGTCGGTCTCCGTTCGCACGGTAAAAAGGTATGATACTCTGGCCATCCATGCGAATCGCGGGGTTCGCTGGAATCCCCATAGATGATTGCATATAACTACCGAACGAGGGGACGTTCGGTAGTTTCCGTACGAACTTATGGAGGTCTGGAGGATTCAGCGGTGTTCGCCTGTTTGCGTATCCGTTTTCAGTTCCATGCGGTTACAGGCAAACACCGCTGTTCGCACACAAGATGGCCGCGAACACGTGGAAAGTCCCGAAATGGCGGCCACCTATTCAGAGCACAAAGAATTCGCATGAAATCATGCGAACGGCTGTATTCTCCAGTAATGGCATTCTCATGCACTATATTCGCCTAAATCCCCTGGCTGTTAGGTTATATTAGCAGTCCAAACCTACAGCATAGATAAAGGGAAAAAGACAGTCTAATACAAGTCCATATGCCGGAATACAGGGTTTGCAGTGCAATATAGTCCAGGACCATAGTCGCAGGGGAGGAGGCGGGCAAGCAGGCCTCTCCAGGACAAAGTGGCGAAGGGCACTTCGTCACACATCTCCCCTTTGGGGGGAAGACTAACCAGGCACCTGACCTTCTGTCGGTCAGTGCCTCCGTTAGTCGATCCACCAACCCACAATAAACAGATGTCCGAGTGGCCCCCCCACAACATCAAAGTACAGGAACAGCCTACCCCCAACACACAGTTACTGCACCTGGGTATTTGGCTGTGGTAATGAGGCCACATGCTGAGGGTACTTGAAGGGCAGAGGCCAACTGCACTCTGCCCAGATGCCAGCTCTTCTGCTGGGGTAGCCTGCAGGACATCAGGCTCTGGATCAGGGACAAAGGTAGGGCAGAGGCCGACTGCGCTCTGTCCAGCTGCCAGCTCTTCCGCTGGGGTAGCCTGCAGGACATCAGGCTCTGGACCAGGGACAAAGGTAGGGCAGAGGCCGACTGCGCTCTGTCCAGCTGCCAGCTCTTCCGCTGGGGTACTGAGACCATAGTCCGGCTCAGTAGTCAAGGGAACATGGACGTCAGGAGGGGTTAGCATCGCCTCCGTTAACCCTGGTGCCACGCTAGGAGTTAGCTGGGGAGGGGAATTTGTACTTACCCCCTCCTCTGGGTGTCCCGGTGAGGGTAGTTGGGGATCTGGAAAGGCTGTCCAGCATCCCTGTAGGTCAGGCACAGAGACCACGGTCCCATCTGCGCCGTCTGGAGGATTGGTGTCTCCCCTTGTTGGGGGAAGCTGCCGCTGGGGAGAGGGGGTGCTGTGCTCCTTTCCTGGAAACACAGGCTGCCGCTGGAGAGGGAGACCGCCTGTCTCCACTCCCTTACCATGGTCCTGTTGCTGTAGAGAGGGACCAACTGTCTCTGCTCTCTGTAGGACACACTGCTGCTGGGGGGAAAGGACGGCACCTTCGGCCCCCTGGGGTACACACTGCCGCTGGAGAGGGAGACCGCCTGTCTCCGCTCCCTTACCATGGTCCTGTTGCTGTAGAGAGGGACCAACTGTCTCTGCTCTCTGTAGGACATACTGCTGCTGGGGGGGAAGGACGGCACCTTCGGCCCCCTGGGGTATACACTGCCGCTGGAGAGGGAGACCGCCTGTCTCCACTCCCTTACCATGGTCCTGTTGCTGTAGAGAGGGACCAACTGTCTCTGCTCTCTGTAGGACACACGGCTGCTGGGGGGGAAGGACGGCCCCTTCGGCCCCCTGTAACTCACGCTGTTGTTGGGGCGCAGGGACGGAATATTTTGCCCTCAATGCCCGATATTCTGCTTCCATCTGCAGATACTCCGCCAGCTCTCTCCTTATTCTTGGTACCATTTCCTCGGTTAGAAGGGACCCGTAGATATCCAACCGCCGCTTCAGCATAGCGTCAAACTGTACGTGACTATACCAATAGTCCAGTTTTGCTGGGTGTTCCCAGGATGCTGTTCCTCGCCCTAGGGAAGCCATCCTGTTGTAGCCAGGGGCGCTGCCCAATGGCTAGCGTTGCCCTCAATTGTAACTCCAAACGTTACCAGTGTCTCTGAGCTGCTTCTCCTCGCACTAGGACGCCATCCCACCGCTGCCACCAATGTAACGGAGCTCCGTGTACCCCGACCGAGTACCCTCCGTTGATGGATGCTCCTAGCGCTCTCAGAGGACTCCAAGCACTGCAGACGACACCACAACCACCGCAGGCTCCACAACCGCCGTAGCTTAACTGGAGCCGCGCCGTCTTCCTTCCACCCTGGATCGGCTTCTGTCCTCCAGGACCGTGTGGGGAAGACCTCTCCTCCAGGAGAGCGTATCCGGAACAAGCTCTTACAAGAGCTAAGTGATTAAGAGCTCAGGGGAATATGCAGCGCATAGCAATCCCCAGTGTGATATAGCAGTTCCCTCCAATAACGAGACACGGCTACGTATTGAGGGTCAGAAGAGGTCTCAGGACTGGAACACCCAGCCTGCTTTTTATTAGAAATAGATACACACAGAACACTCCCAGGGGGAGGATGAAAACAACCAATAATACAGATGGTAACACCCCCACGTCTCCTCCCCTCAGATAACTACATAACCCAATTAAAATGTCCACATTTTTCCACCAGTTCTGGATGTACCCCAAAAACAGGGGGTACAGCTTTAAATCCGGTAGCGCTGGATAGCTCTCCTTCAGGGGGACAATATATCCAAAAATCACCCCATTCGGATGTACAGTTCGGGAGATACAACGTTCCAAAGTTTTGACCGACCGCACAGACCAACTAGCCGAAATTAGTTCCATGAGTTTTGGCCTTGCGGTCGGTCTCCGTTCGCACGGTAAAAAGGTATGATACTCTGGCCATCCATGCGAATCGCGGGGTTCGCTGGAATCCCCATAGATGATTGCATATAACTACCGAACGAGGGGACGTTCGGTAGTTTCCGTACGAACTTATGGAGGTCTGGAGGATTCAGCGGTGTTCGCCTGTTTGCGTATCCGTTTTCAGTTCCATGCGGTTACAGGCAAACACCGCTGTTCGCACACAAGATGGCCGCGAACACGTGGAAAGTCCCGAAATGGCGGCCACCTATTCAGAGCACAAAGAATTCGCATGAAATCATGCGAACGGCTGTATTCTCCAGTAATGGCATTCTCATGCACTATATTCGCCTAAATCCCCTGGCTGTTAGGTTATATTAGCAGTCCAAACCTACAGCATAGATAAAGGGAAAAAGACAGTCTAATACAAGTCCATATGCCGGAATACAGGGTTTGCAGTGCAATATAGTCCAGGACCATAGTCGCAGGGGAGGAGGCGGGCAAGCAGGCCTCTCCAGGACAAAGTGGCGAAGGGCACTTCGTCACATGTATGTAAATGAATATATATTTTTTACATTGTTTAACCTTCCCGACCGAGGACGTACTAGGTACGTCTTGCAAAGATTGTTGTAGGAACTGCACTCAATCCCAGCAGCCACCGGTGCTCTGGAACTCATTTTTTTTTTGACTGTGCTAGGAGAGTCTGACAAAAAACAGCCCTTAATGACAAGTAAGTCCTCCTTACTTACCCAATGTCTGCCCATTCTCCCGCCGGTGATCGATGTACCTCTTGTTCTGGGGGGATTGCCTGACAGCCCAGACAGTTCCCCCTTGGTAAGTTAGGCTACTGCAGGCCATGTGGTCACTGTGAAAGAGCGGTCACACGGCCGCAATAGGTGTCCATAATGCTGCCTGCAGGGGGACTGCCTGAACTGACAGGTAGTTTCGCTGTGTAACTGAGCTCCTAGTACTCCAACCGAGTACCTCCGTTGATGGATGCTCCTAGTGCTTCCCGAGGACTCCAAGCACTCCACTTGACACCATCAGCACTGCAGACCGAACCTCTCTTCCTGCAGAGAGCGAAGCTGGAACAAGCTCTTAAAAGAGCTTAGTGATTATAGCTAGGGAAGTATGTAGAATATAGCAATCCCCCAGTGTAAATGCAGTGTTTTCCCCCACACATGAGACGAGGCTCTAGCTTGAGGGTAAAACAGGAACTCAGCAGTCTGAGGGTTTATTGGCACTTATATGCAACGTTTTACACAATGTTGCCATCCACATGGTTTTGTCGCATAGCCAAACAAACACGTACAATACGGTTAAACACCCACATTCATTCCAGCAAAATCCTCCCCTCTGCCTGTGATATAATTACTGTACACAATGGGTTAACATAATTATCACAGGCAGGAAAATACACAGTTTTATACAATATTCATAACTCACAAAATATACATACAATCGTGCAAATGCTTAGTATACTGTACGTTCGAATTGTCAACGGGACTTCATTTTCAGCCAAAGCGTCGCCTGTGTAATACTTGGTTCGGTAAGCCCCATTTACCGAACCAAGTGGGGAAAAGCCATGAACAAAGTATTTTAAGGGTCTGGGGACAGTCTTAAAGGGGCATTGTTCCAAAAAGTCCCAATATGCCCACATACAGTTTTTAAAGGGCCATACACCCCATAGTCATAAGGCAGGCCTCTCCAGGACCAAGTGGCGAAGGGCACTTCATCACACCCTGCATGTGTAAAATGAATAAATAAAAATGTTAATAAAAAACAATATATATATATATATATATATATATATATATATATATCGTCATACTAAGTGTATTTTTATAATATATATATATATATGTATATATAATTATAAAAAATAAAGAATTAAAAATAAAATGTAAAAATAGAATAAAATTCCATATAAATATATATATATTATCAAAATACAGTTGAAAAAATTCTATATCAAAATACACTTAGATATATAATTTTATTCTATGTATATATAAATGAATAAAAGTAATACAAAATATACATAATTACATAAATAATTTCATAAATATACACGTAGACTTCAAATTAAATATATATATATACATATTTATATAATTTTACGTGCATAATTATGTAGTAATTTTATTGATTAAATTCTCTGGACTTTCTGCCTGGGTTGTCAGACAGGTCCCCCAAATTTCAATTTGCTTGCACTATATTTAACCCTGTAACTTTCCAAGACACCCTAAAACCTGTACATGAGGAGTACTGTTTTACTTGGGAGACTTCGCTGAACAAAAATATTAGTGTTTCAAAACAGTAAAACATATCACGGCCCCTTAACGTTCGCATTGCAGAACATGTCCGTAATATTAAGAAAGGCCTAGAGACACACTCTGTCTCTCAACATTTTAAGATTTTTCATAATCAAGACCCTACAGACCTTTTTTTCTGTGCTAGCAAATTAGTTAAAGATTGGAGGGGAGGTAACTACATAAATAAGTTATGAAAAGAGGAAATTAAGTTTATATTTAATTTCAATACCCTTATACCCAATGGCCTCAATTATGATTTTGAAATCTGCCATTTTCTCTAAATGTTATCTATATATTCCTAGCTGGGTAGCACTTTGCTATAACTGCACCCTTTGTATACACCATGATAATATGCACTAAGTCACTTGTACATTTTAGATTTAATTGTCCTTTAATACATACATTTTTAATGTGTATGTGTATATATATATATATATATATATATATATATATATATACTCATTTCTCTTAAGTACTGCATATAGATTTTTTTCCCTTTTATCTATATTTTATGCTGACCCATGTGGATTATTTTAGTATATTTATTATTATCCACATATGTCTTCTATTTTTAAATACCATTTCTATTATATGTTGATACAGTTATGTTTTTAAAATCTATCTGATGCTCTCATTTTATGTTGTCCCATGTGGATAACTCTAATACATGTACTATTACACTCATATGTTTTTGTATTTACTTTTACTATATGTTGGCATTATTATGCTTTTAAAATCCTTTGATGTCTTCTATTCCATTTTATATGCGCCTGGGTTCGGCAAATGTTTTAAACATATGGACAAAATGGACAAGAAAGTTTTTTGAACGAATGGAACGCATATGCGTTCCAACAATGACCGAGATAGAAAACCGCGAACCGGAAGCTCGTCATCAGTGTGCTGCCGCGAATAGAAACATCACGGAAAGGAGACAAACCCGGAACAGGTGAACACCACAGCGCAATCTGGAAGAGGTATAAGAGAACATCAATGGAAAGGTAACTTTAGCAACTGAGGAAGCCTAATCCATAGGCGAAACGCGTCTTGCTATTAAGAACATCCCACAGTGGAACTTTTGACTCTACCACTTGCAGTGGTGTTTGCAGGAAGGAATCTTGCTTTGCATTTTATTGCATTTTATTTAAGTTTATTTTTACCTTGTATTTTATTGAAACCCCTCTATTAAAAGGAAGTATTGTCTTTATTTATCTGTATGAACATTCTTCCTTTTTTGGGACCGACTTAGCATCACCTATCCACTTAAAGGGAGTGGGATCCCTTCCAACTTTCCCACAGGCGTCCAGATTGAGCCATAATTCTCTGGCTCTTCCTTTGTGAGTACCAAATCACGAAATCTTCATTTTATTATCCGTGTATTGTATGATCTTGCACTAGGTGCTTGTGTTTTTATCTTTGTGTTACAGTTATCCCATTTGTATCCCTGCCATATTCTTATACCTCCAACCAAGATACTCCACCTATTGCGTATGTATATGTTTTGTTTTTTATAGTGTGGGTAGAGAGGTTGCCAGACGGGTGTTTTTGAGTTACTTGGCACTTTTTGGTATATACGTTTAGACTCTATATTTGTATTTTAAACCAGGGCCGGACTGGCCCACCTGGACACCGGGAAATTTCCCGGTGGGCCTGCACACTAGGTGGCCGGTGCGCGGCCGACTAGTGTGCACCAGCCCGGGCCGCAATTACAGGGTGACCGGCAGGAGGGGATGCGCTCCCCTCCTGCCGGTCACAGAATGTAGCGTGGCCGGGCAGGCAGACCCGGGTAGGGGCAGTGGCACTGGGCCAGCCTCTTCTCCTGGGGGGCCCCCCGAGGCTGGCCCTGCTTACACCCGGCGGGCAGGCAGGCTGGCCGGTGCGCGAGGGAGCACTCTCCCCGAGTGCTTCCTCTTCAGCTCCCTTGCGCACCGCACTGATACCGGAGCCGGAAGATGACGTCATCTTCCGGTGCCGGTATCAGTGCGCGGCGCGCGAGGGAGCTGAAGAGGAAGCACTCAGGGGAGAGTGCTCCCTCGCGCACCGGCCAGCCTGCCTGCCCGCCGGGTGACCGGCCCCCCAGGAGCCCAGCAGCACCACTGGACCCCAGGGAATCCCCTCAGCACACCAAAAGGTAAGGAGGCTGGGGGGATTAAATAAAAAAAATGTGTTAGTGTGTGTGTGTTAGTGTTACTGTGAGTGTTAGTGTTACTAACACTCACAGTAACACTCACAGTAACACTCACAGTAACACTCACAGTAACACTCACAGTAACACTCACAGTAACACTCACAGTAACACACACAGTAACACACACAGTAACACACACAGTAACACACACACACACACACTCACAGTAACACTAACTAACACACACACACACACACTCACAGTAACACTAACACACACACACACTGTGTGTGTGTGAGTGTGTGTGTGTTAGTGTGTGTGTGAGTGTGTGAGTTAGTGTTACTGTGTGTGTTACTGTGAGTGAGTGTGTGTCTGCTAGTGAGTGTCAGTGAGTGTGTTAGTGAGTCTGTTTGATGTCTGTTAGTGAGTGTGTGTTTGTCAGTGAGAGTGTATGTTTTGTAAGTGAGTGTGTATGTATGTCTGTCGCTGAGTGTGTCTCTGTCAGTAAACGTGTGTGTCTGTTAGCTAGTGTGTATGCGTCTGTTCGTGAGAGTGTGTGTGTGTCTTCAGCACTTACCTTTCTCCAGCGCCGGACTCCCTTGGTGCTGGGGATCCCTCCGCCGCTCAGCTCCGAATGCGCATGCATGGCATTACTCAATGCTTTCCTATGGACGTTCAGTGTCTTAGAATCGCGGAAGCTCCTCTAGCGGCTGTCAGTGAGACAGCCGCCAGAGGCTGGATTAACCCTCAGTGAAACATAGCAGTTTCTCTGAAACTGCTATGCTTTTAGCTGCAGGGCTAAACCTAGAGGGACCTGACACCCATACCACTTCATTGAGCTGATGTGATCTGGGTGTCTGTAGTGGTCCTTTAACCCCTTAAGGACATGTCATGATTCCCTTTTATTACAGAAGTTTGGTCCTTAAGGGGTTAAGTGTGTGTGCATCTGCATGCACTGGTGTACATACCGCAGTCGCAGGGGTCGCAACCCTGCAACCAAGTGCCCGCCGCCATGTGTTGCGGCCCCGGCCTGCGCAGAGTAAGCGTGCAGGGGGGGGGTCAGGGATCAATTTTCGCACCGGGGCCCCATAGTTCATGTGTACGCCACTGGGTAGGGGAGCTTCTGTTCCCCTACCCGGTCTGACAGGAACCTGCAAGCGAGAACGCTCCTCCCGCAAGCAGGCAGATTGGAGCGTTGCCGTGCGTTACCATGGCAACGCTCCGACCTGCCTGTTGTTCTCGCGGGAGAAGAGCGAAGTCCGCCTGCAGCCAGAGGAGCTGCAGGCTGAACAGCACGCGCCACCACTGGACCACCAGGGATTGAAAAGTTCCCCCTCTCCCCTGGGCCCTGACCAAAGGTAAAGGGGGAGGGGATTAAAAAAGGTTTTTTTTGAAAAAATATATCAATGCTATAACCCCCCCCTACACACACTACACTCCTCCCCCCCACCAATAGCACCCCTCCACACACACAGAACACCTTCACGCACACTGAACTCCTTCATGCATGCAGAACCCCTCCACACATAAAAAGCACCCCTTCACGCACACAGCACCCCTTCACGCACACAGCACCCCTCCATGCACAAACGATTTCTTTCATGTTTGAGTGATAGTTTTAATTTTTTTTCCCGCTTCCATATCTGCGCACTATGCTGGTGCGATGCATTACGGGGCTGGTATGGAATTTTTTTCCAGGGCTGCTTTTCATTCCCAGTCCGGCCCTGTTTTAAACATATCACAGCGATGATATTGTCAGTAAAAGTGACTTTTTTTGCATTTTTCACACACAAATGGCACTTTCACTGATGATATTGTTGTGTTGTATACTAAGAGCCATACAAGAATCCAAATGGATATTTGAGCTATGCACATTAACCCCTAAAGGATCGAACATCGACTTTGAGATCAACAATATTTTATAATATATACATATATTTCTTTGATATTTTCTAGTATATTTGCCTTGGTTTGGGTGTATATATATATAAAATGTACATATCTATTCTGTTGGGTGTTTTTTTATTTTATTTTCCCTCCCCCTTTTTACATGTATATTAGAATATATAATATAAAGGAATAAATATTCCCTTAAAAAATAAAACTCTATAAATATGTAAACCACACATATACAATTATATTTTCTGCATTTGTACTTTAATTTCCATATGTGGGACTTTTTACCTCTTTGCATGTATTTGAAGTTGCAGGCGCCATTTTCAAACTACGCTATATTTCGACATGTGAGCCTGACAGGCAACCATAGAAGAGGGGGAAGTGTCATTTCAGCATGCACGGTGAAACCGGAAATGACGCAATGGAATAAACTGAAGTCCTACACGTCACAGGAAGTGACGCAACGCATTTATGAATGCCTTTATTTATATCCCGGGGAAGGAGACACCAATGTGTTATTTATCATATTGTTGCTGTCTGTACCCAGAAGGGACTTACATTATATTGCTATGACATGTTAGATATTTGTATAGTTTTTTTTTAAACACCAATATAGCGGTTTGAATATGTCCGTACCGCCATGTTGGGGGTGGCAGATGTACATCCAGTCCAGACCATATATGGAAATGGGTGCATCCCGTTAATCAACATGTGTGATTAATTATGTTATGTTTTATTGATATTGTAATATATATATATACAGTTCTATCTGCATTGTAACATTCAGCAGCACCTGAGGAAGACCATATGCTTGTGGTTGAAACACATTGTGCATTTTTATTTGTTTTATATAACATAGTAATAAAAGTTACTTTTAAAAATATCTCCAACTCATGGTTCCTGATTCCAACTTTCCACAAGTGCTCTATAGGTCCACAGCCAACTTTAATTGGCTCAAAAAATTGAGTGTTTCGTGCTCTGAACCTCCCTTTTATTCAATATATAGATACAGATTCCACTATGTTGTGTTTTGTTTATATCTCTGTATAGATAAATTGTACCATCTGTCATCAAGTATTATCGATAGCAAGATAATCTATATATCTCTAGATATAGATATTATGGAAAATTCACTATCCTTTACCAAGTGTACTATATATATTCAAGGAGATTATTTTCCTTTTCTTTTGTGTGTGCTTTCACCTTATCTTTTGACTGTATTCTTGTTTTAAGTATAAAGTGACAGTATACTTGGGTGATCAAGAAGCACCATATTTGTACATCCCTAAGCGCCACCTATATCTCATCTTACTGTTATCTTTACACACTCTGTTTGTGTAGTGGATGTGGTGTGTGTATAGTGACTGCAGAATGTATGTAGTGGATGTACTGTTTGTGTGTATAGTGAAAGCAGTGTGCGCGTTTGCACACTCTCTGCAGTCACTATATATCCACTGATACCACTAAACAGTCACTATACATGCACCCCATCCCCTTCACAAACACACACTCTGCAGTCTCCATTCCCCTATGTTCGGTTGTCCGTACCCCCTTGATCGTTTCTCGAAAGGCTTGTGTAGGGTCCCTTGTTATGCCCCAGTGAACACTGACCTCCTCTGGCTTTTAACCACAAATTGATGAACACCTCCACTTGATTGCTTATAACCGAACGCACGTGATCCAGTGAATGGCGGATATTTTGTCTCCCAAATGCAGGCAGCAGTACTTGGTCATCAAACGCCTGGAACTGTTTTCGGCCTTGTGTTTCCGCGAACCCGGGCAAAGATGGTACCAATGCACGTCCCACTTCCTGACCACCTAGGCAAACTGTATAATCTACCGAACATGGGGGGCATTCGCTACATAGCAGCCAGGGTGAGCGTTCATCGGTGTCCACACAGGAACCCCCGAAAACCGACTGGCCCTCCTTCCAAATCTGGAATGGTTTTGGGCTCTCCCCTCATGGCTGGTCGGTCAAAAAACTTTGCTCGCCAATAACTTTCATTCTAAAACCATATGTTGTGTGCTCAGATCGGGGCTATTCGGGAATATGATTTTCGGGGGTTCCTGTATTGTTTTGTGTATTTTTTTGGATATTGTAAAATATGTATTCAAGTTTGTGTTTGAGAGATAATTGAGTTATCCTAATTTGAGCTCAATTATCTACCAAACACTAAGGCTCTTCAAACAGAAACCCTTGTAATTTTGACCAAGAAACTCCATGCTAGGGGCAATGCATAAAAGCCGTATGTGCCAGGAATAAAATCAGTTGTACATCCAGAACTGTGTGTTGGAGGGAGGAGGTGGGCTATTTTCTTGTTCCTGATTCTACTCCTTGTGATTAGGTGGAGGAAAGTCCCTACTAGGACTAGGTCTCCGCTATAGTCACTATACATCTACTGAGACCTTAACACAAATGCACACACTAAATCCACTACACAAACAAACACTTTGTATGTAGTGACTGCATATTGCGTATAGTAAATGCAGACTAAAACCACTAAACATACACTCTGTATTTACTATACATGCACTACATCCACTACACACACACAAACAAACACTCTGCGTTAACTCTACACACACTCTGCATTCACTATACACACTACATAAACACACACTCTGCATTATTAGTCCACCCACTGTAAAGTGCTGCGGAATTTGTTGGCGCTATATTACTAATAATATTAATAAATGTAATTGTAACCAGACAAGTTTGATGCACAGGAACAAGGGGTTTGAGGGCCCTGCTTAATGAGCTTACATGCTAGAGTGAGTGGGGTATAGTGACACAAAAAGTTAAGGATAGTATTAAAGAAGTAATGACACATTGCGGGAGAGTTATCAGTTGGGAGCTATTAAACCACTACCTCCACTACACAAAAAACACTGAGTAGTGAAAGCAGAGTATGTGTTTGTGTAGTGGATGTGTATAGTGAATGCAGTGTGTGTAAACACTATATACACACACACACTGCATATATTACACAGAGTGTGTGTATAGTGAATGAAGTGTGTTTGTGTAGTGGATGTAGTGTTTGCAGAGTGTGTGTATAGTGAACGAAGTGTGTTTGCAAACACTGCAAACACTACATCCACTACACAGGGTGTGTTTATGTAGTAAGTAAATTGTTGGCAAACACGCGTAGTGAATGCAGGGTGCGTGTTTGTGCAGTGGATGTAAACACACACTCTGTGGTGGATGTAGTGTGTAGTAAATGCAGAGTGTGTGTGTTTATTTTGAGGATGTAGTGAGTATGTGTGTAGTGGATATAGTGTGTGTTTGCATTCACTATACACACTTTATTTAGTGTGTATTGTGAATTCAGAGTGTGCATCTGTGTGTATAGTGAATACAAACACATTCACTATACACACACTACATCCACTACACAGAGTGTGTGTGTAGTGTGTATATATTGAATGCATAGTGCGTGTTTGTGTAGTGACTGCATCGTGTGCATTTGCATTAATTATACACATACTCTACATCCCTACACAAACACGCATTCTGCATATACACACTACACACACTGTGTAGTGGATGTAGTGTGTATCTGTGTGTATATTGAATACAAACACATTCCCTATACACACAAATGCACACTCTGTATTCCCTATACACACACTACGCAGTGTGTGTGTAGTGTGTATATAGTGAATGCAGAATGCGTGTTTGTGTAGGGATGTAGAGTATGTGTATAGTGAATGCATAGTGTGTGTTTGTGAGGTGAATGTAGTGTGTGTATAATGAATGCAAATGCGCACTATGCATTCACTATATACACACTACAAATTGTGTAGTGGATGCAGTGTGTGTTTATGTAGAGGATGTAGTGTGTGTATATAGAGAATGCAGAGTGTGCATCTGTGTGTATAGAAAATGTAAACACATTCACTATACACATAAATGCACACTGTTTATGTAGTGGATGTAGTGTGTATAGTGACTGTAGAGTGTGCATTTGTGAGGTGGATGTAGTGCGTGTGTATAATGAAAGCAAACACTACATTCACTACACAGAGTGTGTGTTTGCAACACTACACACACTACAACCACTACACAAACACACACTCTGTAGTGGGTGTAGTGTTCGTGTGTATAGTGAAAGTAGAGTGTGCATTTGTGTAGTGTGTGTATAGTGAAAGCAAACACTACACAAATGCACACTCTGCAACACTATACACACACTACAACCACTACACAAATGCAGACTCTGGGTAGTGGATGTAGTGTTTGTGTGTATAGTGAAAGCAGTGTGCATTTGTGTAGTGGATATCGTGTTTGTGTGTATAATTCACTATACACACACTACACAAACTCAGTCTGCAGTCACTATATATCCACTACACAGAATGTGTTTGTGTATAATTCAAACACACACTCTGAATTCACTACACACACACACACTACATCCACTACCCAGAATCTGCATTTGTGTAGTGGTTGTAGTGTGCATATTGTGACGGAAAAGTATGTATAGGAAATGTAGAGTGTGTGTTTGAATTCACTATATACACACTACATCCACAAAAACACACACAAACACTACAATCACTGCACAAACAAATTGCTTTCATTACACACACACACACACACACACTGCATTCACTATACACACACCACATTCACTATGCATTCACTGTACACACAAACTGCAGAGTGTGCGTTGGTGTAGTGGTTAAAGTAGATGTATAGTGACTGCAGAGTGTGTGCAGTCACTATACCTGCACCACACAGACAAACCACTAAACACACACTCTGAGTATTGGATGTAGTGTGTGTATAGTAAAAGCAGAGTGCATTAGAGTTGTTGTAGTGGGTGTATAGTGTCTTCAAACACTCTGAATTCACTATATATACACACACTGCATGCAACTCACAAACGCACACTATGCAGTCACTACACAAACACTGAGTGTGTTTGAGTATTGGAAATTTTTATTTTTTATTTTTTTTGCTTTACTAACCTTTTTGGAGCGTGTTGGCTTTGGTTAGAACCTCCATTTTTGTGAGTGCATTTAACTTCTTGTTCTAGTTTAGACCACAATAGATCCCTCCGCCTATGGTTGGTGACTGACGTGGTCGCCTGGTTGGCAAATTACCAGGTAGTCTCCATAACTATATAAAATACAGTGCGGTATAAGTGACAAAGACCTACACCTATAAGTGGAGCGCTCGAACACATATAATAGCTTACCAAACGTAGCTTGAAGCAATATGAAGTACATGCCAAAAAGATACAATATAGTGCAGATACTATTTCTGCATTGCAATTTTAAATACCAATATCGTAGTAAACTGTACACTCACATTTCAAGGAGCCTTTATATAGAAAAACTGCCTCTGTATTGAGGCTTGTGTGCTTATTATCGAAGAGGAAGGGTAGTGCTACCATAATAAGCACACAAGCCTCAATACAGAGCCAGTTTTTCTATATACAGGCTCCTTGAAATGTGAGTGTACAGTTCACTACGATATTATTTCTGCATTGCAATTTTAAATACCATCTGCACTATATTGTATATTTTTGTATTTTTTGGCATGTACTTCAAATTGCACTATTGAACCAAGCTACGTTTAGTAAGCTATTATATGTGTTTGAGCGCGTCACTTATACCGCACTGTATTTTATGATTGTTTGGTGGAAAAGAGGATATTTCCACACAAGTGTATAGAGCAGCCTGTAAATCACTTACGTTTTAAGCACTTTGCTACACACATTCCTCCGCGAAAGGAGGTAACTTTGGATTAGTCTCCATAACTACCGTATATACTCGAGTATAAGCCAACCCGAATATAAGCCGAGGCCCCTAATTTTACCCCAAAAAACTGGGAAAACGTATTGACTCGAGTATAAGACTAGGGTGGGAAATGCAGTAGCTACTGGTAAATTTCTAAATAAAATTAGATCCTAAAAAATGTATATTAATTGAATATTTATTTACAGTGTGTGTATATAATGAATGCAGTGTGTGTATGAATGCAGTGTGTGTGTGTGTGTGTATGAAAAAAAAATTCATCCCCCCTCCCTGCTTGATACATGGCAGGGAGGGGGGCTCTCCTTCCCTGGTGGCCCAGTGGCATTGGCAGTTCAGTGGGGGGGAGGAGGCTGTCAGAGAGCACTTACCTCTCTTGCAGCTCCTGTCAGCTCCCTTCTCCTCCGCGCCGGTCCGTGCTGCTTCTCGGTCAGCTCACACTGTAAGTCTTGCAAGAGCCGCACTATGACCCCGCGGCTCTCGCGAGACTTACACTGGGAGCTGACCGAGGTGCTGAACGGACCGCCGCAGAGGAGGAGAGAGCTGACAGGAGCTGCAGGATAGGTAAGTAACCGCTCTGCAGCCCCCACAGCCCCCTGTCTGTATTATGGCAATGCAAATTGCCATAATACAGACATTGACTCGAGTATAAGCCAAGTTGGGGTTTTTAAGCACAAAAAATGTGCTGAAAAACTCGGCTTATACTCAAGTATATACGGTATATTTGGACATGTTGTTTTGGAATCCTTTCAGGTGTATGTAACTATGGGGCTATTGCTGCACTCAACCTTATTTAGCTATATTGATTATTTTTTCCTTCTCTTTTACTTTTTCTTTTCTTGTTTCCTTCTTATGGATGAACTTTTTAATGTATTAGGAATTTAATAATGCACTGTATATGTATATTGATAATTTTTATGTATAATTGATTGACTTTATTTAATTGATTACTTTTGCACATACTTTGTTAATTGTGGTTATGGTTGACACCCTTTAAATAGGGTTTTGTGACACTGAGGTTATAGCTTAATAAAGGACTGTGTAGGCCAAATGTTGAACCTATTTTTGTTCCAATAAACCTGCCTTTCTGCAGCAATCTTGAGTGCCTGGACCCAATTTATTTTATCTACTAAACTGGGTTTTTCCAACCCTGGCCCTGATAAGCACCTGGATTCCTGAGTGTGAGTGCAGTATCCTCCGTTTGTGAATTACTACTGTGTATTGGATGTAGTCTGCATAGTGAAGGCAGATTGTGTTTGTGTAGTGGATGTATTTTTTGTGTGTGTTTACAGTGGATGTATTGTTTGTGTGTAAAGTGGATGCAGTGTGTATGTTTGTAGTGGATGTAGTGTGTGTATAGTGGATGCAAACACACTGAATTCACTATACATGCAAATACATCCACTACAGAGAAACACAGTGTAATGGAAGTAGTGTGTGTATAATGAATGCAGAGAGTTTGCGTAGTGTGTGTGTATTGTTTGTGCGTATAGTGAATGCAAACGTTCTGTGTAGTGGATGTAGTGTGTGTATAGTGAATGAAGTGTGAGTGTGTTTGCATCCACTACACACACAGTAGTGGATGTAGTGTTTGCATTCACTATACAGACTACATCCACTAGAGAAACACCCTCGCATTCACTATAGACACTGTGCAGTCATGATACACACTACATCCACTACACAGAGTGTCTATAATGTGAGTGTGTTTGTGTAGTGGATGTAGTGTTTACTGAATGAATTCACTATATATACTGCAAACACTCTGCATTCACTATATACACTCTGTATTCAGTAGAGAGTGTAGTGGATGTAGTGTGTACAGTGACTGCAGAGCGGGTCCGGGTGTGTATAGTGACTGCAGTCACTATACACACTACATCCACAACACACTCTGCATTCACTATACATGCACTACACAATCTGCATTGTCTAAATACACACACACACGCTACATCCACTACACAAACATACTCTGCATATTCTATACACACTACATCCACTACACAGTTAAAAATGTGTTATATATTGCACATAAAACCAATGATAAGTGACCAAAGTTATGTAATTGTTACTACATTCCCACCGTATCAGCGCTCCTTTAAATATTCATACTGAGTTGGGCTATAAACACATTTTTTTTTTTTTTAAATCACTCTCGTTAGCTGAATGGTTGGATAATTTTACCTATAACTGATAGTGGTATACGGTTAATTCAAATTTACTAAACGATGAATTTTTCTTCTCCAGAATCAAATGCCCAGTCTTTCGCATCCAGTAACAGACTGAATTATATTTTGCTCATATTTTAACAAGCCATTGGGGCCAATTTTTTCAGAGATTCCCCTGATGCGAATATTTTTCATTTGGCTCCTATTTTCCAATTCTAAATTATTTTCAATCACAATTTTGAGGAAAAACTGAACTGTTTATTTGCAACTCAAATTCATCCATCTTGAAGCTTACTGACACGAACGTCCAGTTTGGTAAAATCCTTGAAAATGGCAGCAATTTCTTTGAAAAGTTAATTGTGAAGTGGTTCCCGCAGCAAGTTAGACATGCGCTCAATCATCGAAGGTGTAAGTTTAGGCTTCGTTTGGGTCTCCGATCGCAAGCAATCATGGCATCAGGAGATTCAGAGGGTTTTTCCTTTCCTAGTCTTTAGGGCTCACGAAGGTCCCCCCTCAAATCAATTTAGGTTGCTTTTGTGTACTATCCATTTGCCATGTCGAAATCCCCCAGAGCAGCGGCCAAGTGAGAACCAGGCATTTCCTCATCTTCCATTACACTGCCCCTCAAATTGTTTGCTTTCTTCCATTAATTTCAATTCAGAGTTTAAATACTTTTCTTCATTTTCAGCATATTTCATATCTGTGTAAATGCCACATGAACTTCGAATGAAGCAGTTTTTCATGCAATGTTCATGGCATTTCTCAGATTCATGCAGAGCATTAATGAAAAAAGTGGTCATCGTGGTTGCCAAGCCGGCTACACCCCAAGATAGTATATTCCCAACATGAAAAGTGTTCCGATTTAACATACCACACAATGCTGCCTACATCAAGTATTTCAATAGTTTGTATCATCACTGGTACACCAATGCCTATGGAAATTGCATTTTATTAAATTCAGATAAAGCACTACATTCAATAACATTGTAATGCAAGGACAGACACCCCAGGCGTCATTAACTGGGACACAAAAAACCCTTATTACTCAATTAGTGTTACCTGTAAAAAGGACAGAACTCAATCATTATGCAAAGTAAACATGTTAAATTGAAAGATCAAAATGTTAAATTCCAAAAACATTTCACAATTTCCATACCAAACATCTGGTGCCACATTTGCATCCAATGCAGCTCAAAGCTTCACTTTTTCTATAGTATCTCTGTATTTCACAATCCTGTCACTAAAGGATTACTATTAGACATGTGCTAGGGGAAAACAGCTTGTTTTCAGTTTTATTTTGGTAATTCTTAATGTTAATGCGGATTAGCAGTTTGGATGATCTGAAATTTGTCTAAGTTAGGGCTATATTTAGTAGGTAAAACAATACAATGGTATTTATGCGTTTGTGCACGGTTTGTAGAGTGCTGTCCTTGACTTCAACAATCACTGCATTGGCATTACAGCACTTCACATCCTGCACAACTTTTCTAAAAGCATTATTCTTTTTCTTTAGAAGTTTTCCCACTACTGTGCAGGGAGTGAAAAGTGCTTTCCTTGGTGACTTAAAACTACTGGGCAGTCATTTTCACACCCTGTACAACAGATTTTTAAAGAATTGTATCGCCATTTTCCAAAATGGAAAATACAGAATCTTAGAGAGACAGACATGCATGAAATGTGCTGCCTGGCAGTGCAGTTGTTTTAAAGTCACCAGAGACAGCACTTCCTAAGCCAGGGGTAGGCAACCTTTTAGCAGCACTGTGCCGATATAGGATTGTGATGTCCCTTAGCGTGCCGATCCTATTTTTTTAAATTGAGGTGTGTGTGCTGCCGTATTCTGCTTGTGTTATTTTTACTGTAATTGCTTTGTATCGTTGTATTTGTGCGTATATGAGCTATTATATTGTATATGTTCAGGAGTACTTTATGGTATTGTGTATGATACCTATGAATTTGGGCTGTGTATGAGGGCTGCTTGTGGAATTGTGTGTGGATGGATATGTCACATTGTGTGTTTGGTAGTGTGTGTATGTGTGGGGGCTGTTTGGGGTATTGTGTGTGTGTGTGTGTGTGTATGGATGGATGGATGGATGGATGGATGTCACATTGTGTGTTTAGTAGTGTGTGTATGTGAGGGGCTGTTTGGGGTATTGTGTGTGTGTATGGATGGATATGTCACATTGTGTGTTTGGTAGTGTGTGTATGGGAGGGGCTGTTTCGGGTATTGTGTGTGTGTGTGGATGGATATGTCACATTGTGTGTTTGGTAGTGTGTGTATGTGAGGGGCTGTGTGGGGTATTGTGTGTGTGTGGATGGATATGTCAAATTGTGTGTTTGGTAGTGTGTGTATGTGTGGGGCATTGTGTGTGTGTGTGTGGATGGATATGTCACATTGTGTGATTGGTAGTGGGTGGGGGCTGTTTGAGGTATTGCATGTGAGAGGCTGCATGTGGGGTTGTGTGCATGTATGTGGATAGTTAGTGGTGTTGCGTTTGTGGGGATTGTGTGTATGTTTGTGTATGGGCTGTTCGTATTATTTGTATGAGGGGAGGGTTATTGTGCATTTTTGTCTAAATCTAGCAGTGTGGGTGGCTTCCTTGGGTTCCAGTGGGGACCAGGCAGGCCAGGTACAGCTCAAGTATAGGAGCTGCAACAGCAGCTGCGTGCTGCTCTATTACAGTGTGGATTCCCATTCACAAGTGCTGGGAGGAAGTGATCTGAGATCACTTCCTCCATGTGCCGCAATGCATAAATTGAGGATTGTCCTTTACCACCTCTTCATATTAGCAGATATCTGAAGTTTCACTGGGACTCCTGATAGCCAGAGCCTGTTTGGCTCTAGCAGCCCTGAGTGCCGTGCAAAGTCACCTTGAGTGCCGTGCATGGCACTAGTGCCGTAGGTTGCCTACCCCTGTCCTAAGCCCTGCACAGCAGTATGAAACATGCACTGATGTGCAGGGAGTAAAAAGTGCTGCCAAACCAATGCAATAGCTTTAAAAGTCAGATGACAGCACTATTCATGTCCTGCACAACACCAAATGAAATAGTTAAGCAAACTGCTTCTGCTGGTGTGGCAGCATTTTTCACAACCTGCATGTGAGGGGGTAGTAACTGCACACTGCACAAACATTAAAATGTTTAATGGAAAAAAAATAAAAAAATAAACATGTGATTCAGTAAAGGATAGCTAAAACAGTGTAGGATTATATCACAACATTTTACTCATTCTTTGACACCTATGATAGGATTAGGTTATTCACGAGCTAAAGAGATCAATGTAGAGTTTAAGTTATTTTAAGTGTAAGGACACTTAAGGAAAATTAACATGGTTTACTGTCAAAGATAAATGTCTAGTGGATCTCTTTCTAAACAGATTATAGTATATTAAATTAAATAAACTATTAAATGAATCAACAATTTATAGAACCCCACCCCAACACACGTGAAAGAATATCCCCAAAAATAACAAATATTCTATTGTTTGTTTTATCAGTAATTTCAGCCCCAAAACGAATGTAGCTTAGTTGCTTATGGGATTTAATTCATTAAACCCATTTTGGATAGAGAATCTTGTGAATAGCCCATTTGGTGAAAATTAAATAAACTTTTAAATAATCAAACATATTGTTAGTGCATCATGAAATTTTTTTTTTAATGTAATTATTTTGTAAGACACACACAAATCTAGACTTTTGCCATAAAATTATCAGTGCATTTTTTTTATTAATGTGACCAATAGAAACAGTTTATTAAATGTTGGTAAAGGTACAATATTAATAATTGTGACTAATTGATTTAGGTTCATAATCAATGGAAAAAAACAGTACTCCTATCACTCCACTTTATTTCTTCATTTGATATTCAACATTAAAGATATTAATACAGGGTGGGCCACAATTCATAGTAAGTTTTGACAGGTAATTAACTTATTTGTTAGTCATTCAATATCTTTGTTGCAGGTACATATTATAACCTAGTCTTGGGAGATTCATTTTGGGTAAAATCTGAGAGGAATGAGTAAAAATAGTGAAATTTTATTTTGAAGATAATGACAACCGTTCTGAAGGAGGGGGAAGTACATGAACAAAATGTACACACTTGAGCAGCTCAAGGAGAATATGCGTTAAGAAATCTGAGCACTAAAGCCTTATACAGTAACTGTTACTGTACATGAAAAAGCCTGACTTTGCAAGGTGGCAAATGGAGCTAATTTAAAAGATGTCATCTCCTGTACCTAGTCAAACAAATCTCCATACATTTAGCATTCATTGTATGTAATATCATTGAAATGGTTTCATTTATAAACCTTTATTGACTCCTCATACCATACTCTGTATTTAAGCATTTGCCAACAGTTTATAGACAACCCACATCAGTATATTTGGGGTGGGGGGAGAGGGAGAAATATATGGTCTTAGATATTATGCTTTATTTGAAACTTTCTTTAAATAAAGTCTCAGTATGCATTTCAGCTTCACAACCATTTAGGCAAAAAACACAATTAAGTATTTCAATAGTTTGTGTCCTTAATGGTGGTTTTATTTTATTTAAAAAAATAAATAAAAATATTTGGGGGGGGGGGGGTCACATTTAAAGGGACACTATAGTCCCCTGAACAACTTTAGCTTAATTAAGCAGTTTTGGTGTATAGAACATACCCCTGCAGCCTCACTGCTCAATCCTCTGCCATTTAGGAGTTAAATCCCTTTGTTTATGAACCCAAGTCACACCTCACTGCATGTGACTTGCACAGCCTTCCATAAACACTTCCTGTAAAGAGAGCCCTATTCAGGCTTTCCTTATTGCAAGTTCTGTTTAATTAAGATTTTATTATCCCCTGCTATGTTAATAGCTTGCTAGACCCTGCAAGAGCCTCCTGTATGTGATTAAAGTTCAATTTAGAGATTGAGATACAATTATTTAAGGTAAATTACATCTGTTTGAAAGTGAAACCAGTTTTTTTTTTTCCATGCAGGCTCTGTCAATCATAGCCAGGGGAGGTGTGGCTAGGGCTGCATAAACAGAAACAAAGTGATTTACTCCTAAATGACAGTGAATTGAGCAGTGAAATTGCAGGGGAATGATCTATACACTAAAACTGCTTTATTTAGCTAAAGTAATTTAGGTGACTATAGTGTTCCTTTAAGATATAATACATAGAATTAATGTTTCTTTACCCAGAGAATGACCCCTGAGGTGACAGAAATTTTAATAGGTTTATATCCATTGAAATCATAACTGTGTAGCCACATCTCAATTTGCATAAAGGACATTTAAATTCAAAAACAGCAAAAACGGTTCAATTGCAAAAATCTAGTATTTACATAAAAGGTCACGTTTTGCATTCAATACATCCTGACAGTTTCTCAAGATAGTTCTGTTTACGAATTGTAAATACTGCTGGTGACTTGTTTCTATTTACATACTGCACCTATTATTATGATGATAGTATTTAGACTATAACTAAATGCAATTACAAAACTAAGTTCATGGCCTGAGGGAGGAGATACTGCTCCCCTGTAATTGAATATCAATGTTTCCATATTGCCATTAGATGTGCAGAAATTAGGTCTCAGTTATACAATTTTGTATCTTTCTATGTTAGATGATGCCACAATCCCAAGGCTGGATTTAAAAAGATATTTTACAATATTATTATTTCCTGTACCGTTTTTTGTTTACCAACTATTCAAATATTAGCACATTCTTGGTCATAGTACTGACTTGATTCATATAGATTTGAGTTCTTATTTATTAAAAAAAAAAAAAAAAAAAGCCCAACACATTTATTATCTTTAACGTGACGGTTACTAGAGAATGTCTACAATGCATGATTTAACAATAGGTCCACAACTGTGATTATACAATCACGCACCAGTTATTTTATGGAAAAGTCATTAGACTGGATACCTGTGATCATATAGTCCTCTAGAAGATAACCAATTAAACTCCTATAGTCATGGAGAATGTTCACTTACCAATGATAAATGTATCCTTAAACATTGAATGTATAGCAATATCCGTAATGGTTATACCACTATACATGAAATGTATTATACATTTCAGCTATTATTGACAACACTGCTTTGAAGTGGGAAGGCATGAGAAATATGGAATTCATTAAAACAACCATTAAAACAGTACATTAATAATGTCACTTGTCCTCTGAGTGACACTGAAATGCTCCTGCATTCCTAAGTGTAGCATTTTACAGGTGTTATTGCGGATAGGTTTTGTGGTCACTATTTATTTTGTCAACAAGAGTCACAGGCACATGTTTGTAGCCCACAGCAATCCAAAACAATGACAATTGGGATATTCTGCTGTACCCTGAACTCTAATAAAGCTCTCCATGATTAATGTATAAAATACCTGCTGGTGGGAAGCATTAAGGCCATTTAATATTTGAGCCTCATAAGAATACATAAGGTATTATTTGCTTTGTTATATATACTCTAAGCATATGTTTAACCCCTTAAGGACCAAACATCTGGAATAAAAGGTAATCATGACATGTCACACATGTCGTGTGTCCTTAAGGGGTTAAACTTTAACATTTCATATAACACTTTGCATTTGTAAAGTGCCTTTCATATTTCTAATAGGGCTCATCCTTCATGCTTTTGCTACAAATGAAGATTACATTGGTTGGTATTTTAGATCAAATCATTATTTAAGATATAACAGTAGAAGAGGAGTTTCATTGAAAAGAAAAAAAAAGTAAATATCAGATATTTATAAATTTAGTTATATGTACACATGGCCCTCTCATCGTGCCTCTAGCCCCATCCCATATCTATTTAAATGTAAATGGTTTTTTTTTTATAAAAAAGTGAGTTACCACCTAGATAAGTCTAATTAGCATTTAATGCTTGTACAGAATTTGGTCCAATGCCTAATCGGAATGCCAGCCACACCCATTCCTTATTTTCCTATAAAACCACTGGACCAAGTACTGATCCTCAGTCTACTTTTTCTTTTTGTTGATTAAGAACTGTCAAGATTTTTCCCTCTGCCAGAGTTGACCATATTGGATTACCTGAGTTTTTTTGCATGTTCCTCCAAGTTGCTCTATAATTCAACTGCAAGACCTCTCAGCTTAGATCTCTCCAGTGATCTGAATCCTGTGTTTTCCTTCATTCCCAAGGTAAGATCCATGATCTGTATTTAATGCTTTTGTAGATGGAGACTCCCTTTCACTTATTGGATGGAGACTCCTATTCAACTACAAGGATCTAAAGTCTCCAAAGTTTGAGCTTCCATTAGCTTTCCTAACCTTAACCTTGTAGTACAAGGCAGGCTGATTGGCTGAGAGTGTAGCTGATCCGTCTCAGTCAATGAGTTAAGAACTGCACCACAAGGCTTTGCACAGAAAGCTTCTGGCTCAATGTCTGAAGTAGTATAGGTAGTGAGCACTGCCTAACAGACCCTAGTTAAGAAGTAAAGCCGTTCATGACCTATATTTGACTATTTAATCTGGGGCAATCCCAGGGCATTTCTGGCACTATAACTTACTATACGAGGTAGTTTGAAGTTCACTCTAAGATCCATCATGACTACAAAGTTAATAATTTAGAGATTTCCATGCATTAACTCCCAACAGTTTGTAATCAGTGCAATACTATGCCAGCCTCTCAAATAAGTATGCATTCATATGGCCTATATGCTCTGTTACTCTTGTTCAAGTTATAAATCCAAGTTTCTGAGCACTTTACTTGTGACGTCAGTGGCTCGGCTCTTTCCAAAGTAGAACATGGAGCATAGATCTATATAATGCATTAAACAATTGCTTCATTTTCTTCCAATAGTTCACCTTTAACTAGGTGTCATAAAATGCAGTTTCATATTGCAAAATATATTCAATGCACAATTAGTAGTAACCAAATAACATGCCAGAAAGCTACCTATTTGGAAACTGATTAAAGGGAAACTCCAGTGCCAGAAAAACGATCCGTTTTTCTGGCACTGGAGGGTCCCTCTCCCTCCCACCCACCAATCCCCGGTTACTGAAGGGGTAAAAACCCCTTCAGTCACTTACCTGGGACAGCGGCGATGTCCCTCGCCGCTGTCTCCGCCTCCGCGACGCTCCTCCTAGTGCTTACGTCGGCCGGTGGGCGAGACTAATCTCGCTCACCGGCCGAGGAGACCTAATGCGCATGCGCGGAAATGCCGCGCATGCGCATTACGTCTCCCCATAGGAAAGCATTGAAAAATCATTTCAATGCTTTCCTATGGGGTTTTGAGCGACGCTGGAGGTCCTCACACAGCGTGAGGACGTCCAGCGACGCTCTAGCACAGGAAACCTGTGCTAGAAACAAGGAAGTGACCTCTAGTGGCTGTCTAATAGACAGCCACTAGAGGTGGAGTTAACCCTGCAATGTAAATATTGCAGTTTATGAAAAACTGCAATAATTACAGTTGCAGGGTTAAGGGTAGTGGGAGTTGGCACCCAGACCACTCCAATGAGCAGAAGTGGTCTGGGTGCCTGGAGTGTCCCTTTAAGTTAATATTTTGAAATTAAATGAAATGTGCGTAGACAAAGAAATGTGGAGCCATCATTTTATTTACTTACTAACCATTCATTTATTTTGCATCTACAGATAAGCAAACCTATTCTGAACACCATGGAATCCCAGAGTGCCACAACCATCGGAAGACAATATGAGGTGGTGGGAATCCTAGGTGAAGGAGCATTTGGCAGGGTTTTAATGGCCAAAGACCAAATATCAGGTAGAGTGCAAGTGCCTAAAGATTAAAAAGCGTACATTTTGCTAATTTGATACTGCTTAAAAGTTTTGTTTGAATTGTATGCACTCTCCCTTTCCCCACCCCATCCCCAATTTATACACCAATAGCAAATACTTTAACTTGTGCTTATTATTTAACCCTAAACCTATATATAGGAAGCTTCTCCAAGTTTTTAGTTATATTTTAGCTGGTAATGCTTTATCAAATAATGGTAGAGCAGTTGGGAGCTAAATACTGTCAATAATTTGAAATATATAGCACAAGGTATAATTCAGGATTTTAAGATGTGGATTTGGCTTCTATTGACCAAGTTTATTTTAAACAATACTTTTTTTTAAAATCTTTTTCCTTTGAACAGGAGAAGACGTTGCACTCAAAATGATAAGAAAGGATCGAACCTCATTTCCTGCATACCTCCATGAACTGCAGGTGTCTATCTTAGTGTCCGGTCATGAAAACGTGATCCACACACATCCGGTCTACGTGCCTGATCCAGACCACTTTGTCATCAGCCAGGAGTTAGCTACAAGTGGAACCTTGCATTCTATCATTGATTCTCAGGTAAGCATCACATTTTATGCAATATGCACTTTATGAATATATCCAGTACAATGATATATTGAAATTGTTTAATGTAAGAGTTGAAGTCACGCTAAACACATACAAAATACACAATAAGTTAAATTGTCAGCAAAAATCTTTTTATACTTGTTTTTATAAAGCCTTTTATATAAATTATAAGCTACAAGTAAACAGTTTTAATAGGGTAGTGTGAAAATAATTGTGTTGTAGATAGAACTGTAAATAACATTTTTCATTTGGAATGAAAACCTTTATTCCAAAGCTTATAAGATTTTATATATTTAAGGTTATGTTAACAGTTTGTTTTGTTGTATGCAATAAATACAATTTTTTTTTTTTTTTTTTAAAGGTTTGCTTTGGGGATTCTCAATCCCTGTACAAGTCATTAACATATCCTGTCAAACTATATTTGAGTCTGTTATTAAAGGTTTGTTTCCCCCCCCCCCCCCCCTTTTTCTTTCACTTTTAGGTTGGTATTCCAGAAGATGTGGCGAAGCGCTGTGCAGTGCAGCTGGCAACAGCTCTCAATTACATGCACAGCAGGGGGATAGTACATGGTGACCTGAAACCGGACAACGTGCTGCTTATGGACAAAGACTGCCATCACATTAAGCTGGGTGACTTTGGTCATTCCCAGAGTATTGGCAGTCTTGTCGGCTGTATGTCACACATTATTCCATATATGTCCCCAGAAATATGTAGCCTGAAATCAAATGAGTGTTTGATTCTGACCCAGAGTGTAGATGTCTGGGCTTTTGGCATTCTCCTTTATGTGGCACTTACAGGGAGCTTCCCATGGGAAAAAGCAATGGGGGACGACCATGAGTTCAGTGTGTTCGTTGACTGGCAAAACAAAGGAGACTACTCCTCTCCTCCTCCTGGCTGGGAAATGTTCACAGTGGAAGCAATGGACATGTTCTTCACATTGCTGTTCCAGAACCCCTCCTTGAGGCCTTCCAATGATCATGTGCTGAAATATCTCAATTATCCATGGCGGTCAATTGATATTTCAAGCGACAGTGAGGAGCCATCGATCGAAATACAGGAGGTGACCATTGAGGAGAGCCAAGAGTATGAAATCATTATCATACCGGGAAATGATGAGGTGGTTATTATAGAAAATGGGGACACAGAATGTGTGTTTGTTGCAGGAGCAGCAGTAGAGTCCGGTGACATCATCTATGTACTGTGACAATACGTGATCTAGTTTGGAATCCCAGACTGTTGCAGCTCCTGGGACAGTAACTGCTTAAGTAAATGCATCAGGCTGACTATGGCAAAGTGGAAGGTGTTGAAAGCAGGATGAAGCTACTGCTACAGTGAGTTTTTTTCTTTTTTTTTTTTTTTTAAACCATATCTTTCATTAGTTCCCCAAATTAGAGAATGATTTGTCACCTTAGTTACTAGGTGCATACAGTGCATAACTGGCAACCATTTAACTAAGGTATGAAAGTTAGGAAGTAACCAAGTACCATAACTTCTATAGGTATTGTAGTCACCACATTCAATGTCTTTGGGTGCTCATAAGTGGTTTAATACTAAAGTTCTCTTGGCTCTTTGCACCCCAATAGTTACATAAAATAATGGTTAGTGGAGTTAACTGCCTATGTAAGAGTGACTGTGACTCAATGAGTCAATAAGTTCTTATTGTAAGTACTCATGACTATGTAAATTAACCATAAACACTTTACTTTTTTGCACTCATTTCAGAGCTTCCATGCGCGGATAATATGGGGGAATAGGATTTGCAACTGACATTGAAGCCTGGAACTCCTGTCCACCCCAGTCGGTATTCCCAGTTGCAACAGCAAAAAAGAGTTCTGCAGGAGTATGCATAAATGGTCTTGTGTCTGAAAACAGATCATTTGGGGGGCTCACTAATATGTTGATATAGATACATACACACCCATAGCAAGAGGCTTTTTTTCTCCCCATTGTTCTCTATGGAAGTCTACCTGTCACATTGACTTTAGATCCAGTGGTGGCCTTAGACATCCTCCAATGATGGTTTTAGAGAGGATTATAGAGGATTATCCCGAGGGGATGCCAAGCACAGGATCCGCCCCGGGTGCCAAATGCTCTAGGTACGCCCCTGCTGCTAGGAAAAGGAAGACTACAGATGAATGGGTCATTAGCTTAAGGAGAAGAGCTTCCAAGCCCACACTACACCCTTCCAAATAGCCTTTCATCTCTATTTAGTAACATGCTACCAGTCCAACAGTGCTGAATTTCCCATTAGGCATTTGCCATGTAAGGTTTTTTTTTTAAAGCACTAGTGTGTGGTAAGGTGAATTGTTAGTATAGGATTCACACAAGAGGTTTTGCCTTGATGTGGCACGTAAGCTTTTGAGATAGTGCACAAGAAAGTTTCTTTGGTTTGTATTGTGTACTATAGTCATTGCTGCTGCCCAAAACTAGTAGGAATTTGAACGCAGGAATTCATTTTGCATGTTTGTAAATGTGTCTGCAGTTGTATTTTGTTTTACCCTTTATGCCTGCAATTTCCAGATAATAAATTCAGTATTAATTAAACTTGCTTTCTCTGCCTTTTTTTTGGAGAGAGGGGTTTGGCAGGGTGCATTTTTAAATTTTTCCTACAGATACCGGATTTGTAAATTCAGTCCTGATGTCATACAAGGGTTTAAGAGTGAAAATTCCACATTTTCATATTTTGAATAAATGTTGGTAAAACCAGTTATTTAGGACCATAGTAATGAGACTGGTGCAATGACTTAATTCCTTGAAATTAGGTCTAACAGTTTACAATTTAAAGTCTTAGCACCAAAACAATGTTTAGAGGGTTACTCCAACAACCATGACCACTTCAGTGATTTGAAGTGGTCATGGAGGTAGGAGTCAGTTATGTGCAGTGTTTCAGCTTGAAAAACGATATATACTGATGTAGTGGACCGCAGGTAACCCGACTCGTTACTTCCGCTAATTCCTCCTCTCAGCCAGACTGGAACCATTAAACATGCATGCATCCATTTCCCCCAGTCACCAGATGAAACCGTTCTAGGAGTCAACTGATTTTATTCAGGCCACATTTGCATGGGGTCTTCCAACACAATGATACAGGGTTTTTCTTCACAGGGTCCATTGTGTCTGAGAAATAATTACGTGAGGAAAACATGAGGGGATAGCCCAAAACAGTTCCTGGGAAATAGGTGCCCTGGCCAGTCTATGTTCGGGGGTTTCTGTGAGAAAATCATGCAAGGGATTCTCTTGATTTCGGGGAATGAATGCTCCCCCCCCAGTCGGTAGTTATGAACTATAGAAAAAATGTGTAGATAGGTCAAATAAAATATAAATAGTAAATAGCAAAAAATATAAAAATGGTCAGCTTCACACAGTATATGAGCGACTCATATAGAGGAAGATAATAAAACTAGTGTGAGCGCACCTACAAATAAGGAGATGTCTATCAAGTAATACAATTTAATAATACAAGTAATGACTAATTGATAAAATCCATAAGGTGACAAAAAGGTAATAATAAACTGATAAGTAAACAGCAGTCTCCTAACAACGCAGTTCCAGGTAAATAATGTATATATAGAAATGTTACAAGTAGCAGTGTTCAGGATACTGCTGCCATAGAAGCAACAGGACTCTGAACGCAACATTGAAACAGCTACACCCAGGACTCACAGCACACAACCCTGCAGGACTTGCCATAAGCAGAGCCTGGGCCCCATACTATATTGAAACAGCTACACCCAGGACTCACAGCACACAACCCTGCAGGACTTGCCATAAGCAGAGCCTGGGCCCCATACAATATTGAAACAGCTACACTCAGGACTCGCAGCACACAACCCTGCAGGACTTGCCATAAGCAGAGCCTGGGCCCCATTCAATATTGAAACAGCTACACCCAGGACTCCCAGCACACAACCCTGCAGGACTTGCCATAAGCAGAGCCTGGGCCCCATTCAATATTGAAACAGCTACACCCAGGACTCTTATAGCACACAACCCTGCAGGACTTGCCATAAGCAGAGGCTGGGCCCCATTCAATATTGAAACAGCTACACCCAGGACTCCCAGCACACAACCCTGCAGGACTTGCCATAAGCAGAGCCTGGGCCCCATACTATATTGAAACAGCTACACCCAAGACTCCCAGCACACAACCCTGCAGGACTTGCCATAAGCAGAGCCTGGGCCCCATACAATATTGAAACAGCTACACCCAGGACTCCCAGCACACAACCCTGCAGGACTTGCCATGAGCAGAGCCTGGGCCCCATACAATATTGAAACAGCTACACCCAGGACTCACAGCACACAACCCTGCAGGACTTGCCATAAGCAGAGCCTGGGCCCCATACAATATTGAAACAGCTACACCCAGGACTCCCAGCACACAACCCTGCAGGACTTGCCCTAAGCAGAGCCTGGGCCCCATACAATATTAAAACAGCTACACCCAGGACTCACAGCGCACAACCCTGCAGGACTTTCCATGAGCAGAGCCTGGGCCCCATACTATATTGAAACAGCTACACCCAGGACTCCCAGCACACAACCCTACAGGACTTACCATAATCAGAGCCTGGGCCCCATTCAATATTGAAACAGCTACACTCAGGACTCACGGCACACAACCCTGCAGGACTTGCCCTAAGCAGAGCCTGGGCCCCATACAATATTTTAACAGCTACACTCAGGACTCACAGCACCCAACCCAGCAGGGCTTGCCCTAAGAAGAGCCTGGGCCCCATACAATATTTAAACAGCTACACCCAGGACTCCCAGCACACAACCCTGCAGGACTTGCCATAAGCAGAGCCTGGGCCCCATACAATATTGAAACAGCTACACTCAGGACTCTCAGCACACAACCCTGCAGGACTTGCCCTAAGCAGAGGTAGCATTTCTGGATGATTATCTTGAATACCTGGACTTCTTATTTCTCCTACTTTTGTTTTAAATTGTATTTCTTTCTCACACAATACCTCTTTAACCCTTAACCCTCCTAACCACAGCTCTTAAAACACAGCACCTACTCTCCTACTAATGTTCTCACTTTCTCTCTCACTACCCTCATCATTAAAATCTCTATTATTTTACTTACCTGTTCCTGCTAACACCATCTTCATTGCTCCCTCTCTGCTCCCCTCATCTCTGTATTCATCACATGCACTTTACTCATATTTATCCAGCCTTTCTCCACACACTCTCCTAAATACCCTAAATACAAGCTCTCATCCCCAACATTTAAATCTTACTACCACCTTCTCTTCCTTTCCATCCTACTACTCCTAGCAGCAGGTGATGTCTCTCCAAACCCTGTTCCCTCCACTACTCAGCCACCTGGTACAAACACCAGAAACCACAACAACCTAATACCCCCATTCCATGTAATTCTCACTATAATTCCTCTTTTAAAGCAGCCCTCTGGAATGCACGCTCTGTGTGCAGCACCTTTAAATCTACTTCCACCCATGACCTATTTATCTCACACTCCCTAAACCTACTTGCACTAACAGAAACATGGCTCTCTCCCTCTGATACTGCTACCCCTGCCTCACTGTCCTTTGGTGGTCTTCACTTTACACACAAAGACAAGCGGAGATTAAAGGTGGCGGTGTAGGTTTTCTTCTCTCACCCCACTGCTCCTTTAAAACCCTGCCCACTCCCCATTCCCTCTCTTTTCCATAATTTGAAATTCATTCAATTCGCCTTTTCAAACACTTCTCTGCTAACATTGCCGTTCTCTATCGTCCCCCTGGTTCTCCTCTTCCTTGACCACTTTGCTGCCTGGCTACCCTACTTCCTCTCTTCTAATATTCCATCCCTAATTCTTGGAGACTTCAATATTCCCATTAACCCACCTTTAACCCCAGCAGCCTCTAAACTACTTTCAATTACTTCCTCCCCTTGGACTATTGCAGTGGGCTAATTCATGTAGCTGGCAATACCCTCGACCTTATTTTCTCTTATTCATGTACTATATCTAATATATGCAACACTCCATTTCCTCTCTCTGATCACCACCTCTTATCGTTTGCTCTCAATTACCCCCTCACCCAACAACCTAAGCCTAACCCCCCTCAGCTCAGGAGGAACCTTAACTCTATTGACCTCCAGCAGCTGTCAGCTGACATTGATTCACAACTGCTATCTATCCCTTCCCTCTCCTGTCCCTCACTGGCCATCTCCACATATAACACTACCCTCACATCTGCCTTGAACACTGCAGCCCCACTCCAAACATGCACCTCGAGGAGGACACGACCCCAACCTTGGCATAATAATTTAACACGCTATCTGCAGAGTTGCTCCCGTTGTGCTGAACGCTCCTGGAGGAAGTCCCGCACCCAGGCAGACTTTCTCCATTATAGATTCATGTTTCTTTCATACTGCGCAGCCCTTGCCCCCACCAAACAGTCCTACTTTTCCTCTCTCATTGGTTCATGCACCCGCAATCCCAGGCGTCTCTTTGACACCTTTAATTCCCTTCTCCGCCCTGCTGTGGCCACCCCCCAAGCTAACCTAATAGCTGATAGCTTTGCATGTTACTTTACTGACAAGATTGAATAGCAAAGGAAACAATTCTCCCTTCCTTGCCGTTCTCTTTCTCAACCACACATAAATCATGCTTTCCCTACCTTCCAGACTTTCTCCCCGGCTACTGAACAAGAGGTGGCTGCGCTTGTCCACTCCTCTCGCCCGCCCCACCACCACTTGCCCGCTCGATCCTGTCCCATCTCACCTCATCAGATCTCTCTCCGCTTGTCTTGTGCCTACCCTAACACATCTTTAACTGTTCTCTCTCTTCTGGCACTGTTCCTGCTGACCTTAACCCCTTAAGGACCAAACTTCTGGAATAAAAGGGAATCATGACATGTCAGACATGTCATGTGTCCTTAAGGGGTTAAACATACAACTGTAATACCTATCCTGAAAAAAACATCTGTTGACCCGTCCTCCCCCTCTAACTATCGTCCCATATCCCTGCTCCCTTTCTCATCAAAGCTTTTGGAAAGACTTGTCTTTACCCGTGTGTCTCGCTTCCTTAATTCCAACTCTCTCCTTGACCCTCTTAAGTCTGGCTTCCACCCTCTCCACTCTACTGAGACCGCTCTTATCAAAGTGACTAATGACCTAATCTCAGCTAAATCCAAAGGTCACTACTCCATATTAATTCTCCTTGACCTCTCTGCTGCCTTTGACACCGTTGATCATGCTCTCCTCCTTCAAACTCTTCAATCGCTCGGTCTCTGTGACTCTGTCCTCTCTTGGTTTTCCTCCTCTCTCTCCCAACGCTCATTCAGTGTCACCTTTTCCAAGGATACCTCCTCCCCTTGTCCTGTCTCGGTTGGAGTTCCCCAAGGCTCTGTCCTTGGTCCCCTTCTATTTTCTCTTTAAACTGCCTCTCTTGGAAAACTTATTGCCTCTTTTGGATTCCACTACCACCTGTATGCTGATCACACTCAGATATACCTCTCCTCCCCGGACCTCTCCCCTGGCATCCTGCAACGTGTTACTGCTTGCCTTTCTTCCATCTCTGACTGGATGACCTCCCGCTTCCTGAAACTCAATCTCTCTAAAACTGAGCTCCTTGTCTTTCCTCCTCCTAATACTGATCATCCTCTCTCGCTCTCCCTTCAAGTGAGTGATATCCACATAAGTCCATCCCTGCAAGCGTGCTGTCTTGGCATCATACTTGACTCAGATCTCACCTTTGAGTCTCACATCCAGTTTATTGCCAAGTCCTGTAGGTTCCAACTCAAAAACATAGCCCGCATCCGCCCCTTTCTTACGCAAGATGCTACCAAGGAGCTTATCCATGCTCTAGTAATTTCCCACATGGATTACGGTAACCCTCTCCTGATTGGTCTCCCTAAAAGCCAAATTGCCCCACTACAGTCTGATATGAATGCTGCAGCTAGACTGATTTTCCTCTCTAATCGGTCCTCTCACACCTCACCCCTCTGCCAGTCCTTACATTGGCTCCCTGTATCATATAGGAGTCATTTCAAAGTGCTAACCCATACATTTAAAGCACTGAACAATTCTAGCCCCTCTTATATCTCTTCACTGATCCATAGGTATGCCCCTCCTCGTACCCTCCGCTCTGCCCGTGACCACCTCCTGACCGCTGCTCGCACCCGTACGGCCAACTCGCACTTGCAGGACCTCTCCTATGGAATAGCCTGCCTACTGCCATCAGACTCTCCCCTAGTCTTCAATCATTTAAGAAGGGCCTTAAAACCCATCTCTTCAGGGAAGCTTATGGCTTCCCAGAGTAATCTCTCCCTTACATAACTGTCTCTTGCTCTCTCCTATGTGACAGTGCTTTTCTCTCTCCTCCAGCTCTGCTTCACTCCTACTTGATATTTCCTGTCCTAATGTTTCTAATACCCCACCTCCTATAGTCTGTAAGCTTGTTTGAGCAGGGTCCTCTTCAACCTATTGTTCCTGTAAGTTTTCTATTTATTGTTACATCCCCCCCTCTCAAAATATTGTAAAGCGCTACGGAATCTGTTGGCGCTATATAAATGGCAATAATAATAATAACAACAAACTAATGGGTAACAAACTAACACTCCAATATAAATGTGGTGCCACAGAAAATAAAATACAGATTAATACACTCAAAGATGTATTAGCATACTCAAAATTCTAATCTAAAATATTTAGATCCTGTCTATGATATTTCTATGCTCTAGCTTGACTCCTCCCATTAGTTCACTCCAGTTTTCGTTGTTTTTTTCTACAACATTAGAATTTGGAGTATGCTTATTTGACTCTGCCTTGGAATCCATCCAGAGTGCTCTGTGTCATTTTACACAAATGACACAGAGCACTCTGATTGGTGGATTAAGTAACCAGAGTGTTATGAGTCAAATTACACAGAGTGGGAAAATTCCAAAGAACTTTCCCATGCTGTGTAAAATGACAGAGTACTCTGATTGGCTTAAACCAATCAGAGTGTTCTTAGCCTAATTGCAGGGTGGGGCAAGCCTTTATAAGCCTCCCCCTGCCCTGCAGAGCTCAGTCTGCGCAGAGCCCTCCATGGGCACAGATTGATTTTTTTATTTGGCCTTTTTTGGGGCTGAAAATTGAAGATTTTAGGAGAAAGAAGACATCAAATGGTAGGTTTTATTTTTATTAGTTATTTTATTTCCCCCCTCACTATTTTTAGGGTGAGGGGGGTATGTAGGGGATAGTTTTTATTTGGGTGGGGGAGGGGAGACTAGGGGCTTGGGGACTCCTAGTCACCTTTGAAGAGGGGAATTTGTCTTAGGGCCCCCACCCGCAGCCCAGTGGTGGGGTCCGGGGGGGAGAACAGTAGGTCCCCCCCTCATTATCTTTATGGCCCCCACCCACCGCTCAGGGGTGGGAGGACAGTAGGTTCCCCCCTCATCTTTATGGCCCCCACCTGCCACCCAGGGGTGGGGGCGAGGACAGTAGGAGTGTCCCCCCATTATCTTTATGGACGCTCAGGGGTAGAGGCCGAGGGGGAGGACAGTAGGTTCACCCCCTCATCTTTATGGCCCCCACCTGCCGCCCCATTGGGGAGGACAGTAGGTGTATCTCCCCCATTATCTTTATGCCCCCCCCCCACCCGCTGCTCAGGGGTGGGGGCCGGGGGGAGGACAGTAGGTTCCCTCCCTCATTATCTTTATGGCCCCCACCCACTACTCAGGGGTTGGGGCCAAGGGGGTGGGGGTAGGACAGTAGGTCCCCCCTTATTGTTATATAGGGCCCCCATCCGCCGCGCAGGGGCGGGGGGAGGACAGTGGGACCCCCTCATTGTTATGTAGGGCCCCTACCCACCGTGCAGGGAGGACTAGGTCCGCCCCCCCTCATTGTTATGGAGGGGCCCCACCCACCACTCGGGGGTGGGGGCAATAGTTTTTTTTTTCATTTTTTTTTACAGTGAGCAGCCACTGGCTGCTCACTGTTTACTAGACATGCCCCTACTCGTGGTATAGCGAGTAGGGGCATAATTTACTAATACTAAGTAATCTTTACTTAGTATTAGTAAATGTGGCTGAAATCTAAGGATCATGGGAAAATTGCTCTGACCACCGGAAACGAAGCACATTTTGCTCCTCCGCTGGTCAGCCATATGAAACCTCCATAAGACAAAGTAGTCCCTACTTTGTCTTAAAATTTTTAACGAAAACTAGAGCAGACAGGAAGAAATGAATAACAGATCCTGAGAGAGGGAGAGAAGAGGAATCAATTGGGGAAAGGTAATGTGAAGAAATCCCTCTTTTATTTTAATATTTATTCCTTATTCATTCGGTAGATGTAACTACCGAACAAAGACCACCCCCCTGGCTCATTAAACTTCAAAGCCTGCTTCAATTAAACCCTCTATGTGTGCGGCCAGCGTTCGTACTACCGAACGCCACGTGGCTAAGAAAAACCACGGCCATCTTTTTTCAGACGAACAAAGGCAGCAGGATTTGGTCGTCGAGTGTCTGGAACTAAAATCGGACACTCGACTTCCCGAACACCGGTCTCAAACAAACGAACGCTGGATCTATATGTACCGAATAGCTATTCGGTACTTTTGTGCATACGAATGAGGGGAACAATCGCTGCTAAGAGCCAGGGAAATCCATTCATGTAATTGTTCATTTTTTTCCCTTTTTCTGAATAGACCGGCAAAACCACCCAAACTCCTGGAACTGTTTTGGGCAGCCAGCCCACGGTTAGCTGGTCACAAAAGACTTCCACACTTTGAGAACCCCTGAACCGATCTGGGTGAAATTTGAATATGTTGGTCACCCAGATCGGAGCTATAAGGGGACATTTGTGGGGATACCCCGTGTATAAAGGGGTGTTCTGAATGTTGGGGAAAATTGTGATTTTTCTGCCTGCAGATAATCAAGTTACTACTTTATCAGACTTGATTATCTCCAGTACTAGGAGAGGGAATTGTATGTTTGTGCTCAGTGTGTTCTATGTTTTTACTGTAACTGATTGGTTATACTGTGTCCCTCCCTGCGGGATGTCCCCTTGCATAAAAGCCTGTGTGTGCTCATTAAAAACAGTTCATTTTGTACCCTTTTTCTTGGCTTCGGATGATGTTTGGTGATTTGTATGCTTTATTAAGGGCATTATCTTATAAAACTATTTGTATTCGTATGGACTTTGTCTATTTCAATAGGTTTTCCCCAGGAGATCCTGTCTGATCGGGGGACTCAGTTCACGGCAATCCTGACACAGCAATTGTGGCAGAGCTGTGGAGTGAAACCCCTATTTAGCGCCCCCTATCATCCCCAGACCAATGATCTCTTTGAACGTTTCAATGGCACGCTCAAGCAGATGCTAAAGACCTTCGCAGAGTCCTGCAGGAATAGGGAAAAGTATCTCCCCCATCTTCTGTTTGCCTACCGCGAAGTGCCCCAGGCATCCATTTGGTTTTCCCCCTTCGAACTCCTGTTCGGGAGAAAAGTTCGGGGCCCACTGGATCTCATACTGGAGCACTGGGAGGGCACAGATGGGGGGGGTGTTCCTATCGTCCAGTATGTTCCGGGACCGACTACCTGTGGGCGGCCCAGGAATGCCAGAAGAAGTGGTACGATAGGGGAGCCAGAGATAGGGTACTAGACATAGGGCAGAAAGTGTTGGCCCTGCGACCAGTTAAGAAGGACAAGCTGCAGGCGGCCTGGCAGGGACCCTTTAAGGTGGTAGAGCGCATAAGCGATACCACCTATATTGTGAGCAAATGTTCGGATGAAAGACGGACCAAAGCTTTTCATGTAAATATGCTCAAGCCCTATTTCTAAAGAACTGAAGATGTGGGCGCAGTATGTGCCCCCTCTTATGAAGATAGTGAGGGACTTCCCCTCCCTGATTTATTAGACACCTCCTGTGTACTATTGACCAAGTAAGCTTGGGTCAAAACCTAAACCCCTTAGAGAAAGGTGAGGCCTCTCAACTGCTTCAGGGATACCAAGAAATGTTTTCAGCCATACCAGGCTATACCTCCGCTGCGGTACACCGTGTAGAAACCCAGGGAGAAACGCCGTTACGGCAGCAACCATATCGTATCCCTGAGGCAGTACGTGAAAATATGCTCGCCAAAATAAGGGATATGCTCAAGTTAGGGGTTATGGAACCCTCACAAAGTCCACCGGTAGTACTAGTACCAAAGCGCGACGGCACCACGTGCTTCTGTGTAGACTATCGGAGACTCAACGATCGCACCATAACTGACGCCTACCCTATGCCCAGAATAGATGAGCTATTAGACCGTAAGGCTGGGGGGAATTACGTGACTACCCTGGACTTGTGCAAGGGGTATTGGGAGATCCCCTTGGAGCCTGCAGCCATCCCCAAGTCCGCATTCGTCACTCCATTTGGGCTGTAGCAGTTCAAGGTTATGCCCTTTGGGATGAAGAATGCCCCGGCTACTTTTCAGAGGATGGCCGATAGGCTCTTGGAGGGGTTCCAGGATTTCGCATGTGCGTATCTAGACGATATTGCCATCAACAGCCGCACATGGAAGGACCACCTGGGGCACTTGTCCAGGGTACTCAAACAAATTCACCTCGCAGGTCTTACATTGAAACCTGACAAATGCCATGTAGGCATGGCCAAGGTACAGTATCTCGGCCACAGGGTAGGTTCCGGTAGGCAGCGTCCAGAGCCGGCTAAAGTAGAGGCCATAGCTAATTGGCCCCAACCCCTTACCAAATCCCAGGTATTAGCCTTTTTAGGGACGGCCAGCTACTACCGAAAATTTGTCCCAGAGTGTAGTGCCCTGGCCAAGCCCCTCACCGACCTTACCAAAAAGGCCCTACCAAAACAAGTAACCTGGACCCCAGAGTGCGCGGACGCTTTCCATAGACTTAAAGCGGCATTAAGTGAGGCTCCTGTATTGGCAGCACCCAACCACACTAAACAATTTCTTGTCCACACAGATGCCTCCATGTTTGGGTTGGGAGCCATGGTGTGCCAAGTGGGGGACGACGGCATGGAACACCCGGTGGCATACCTCAGCCGTAAACTTTTGCCCAGAGAGGTCAGCTATGCCACCGTGGAGAAAGAGTGCCTAGCCCTAGTTTGGGTACTCAAGAAACTTCAGCCCTATCTGTATGGACAGCCATTTACTCCTATGACTGACCACAACCCCCTTGTGTGGCTAAACCAGGTAGCTGGTGACAACACCAGGCTATTACGATGGAGCCTAGTCCTTCAGCCCTACAACTTTACGATGCAATACTGTCCAGGTAAACAAAACGGTAATGCGGACAGTCTGTCCCGACAGACCGAACTGGACTCTTAAAATACCTATCTCGGACATCCCCAAGCCAACCCGACATGGTCTAGGCGGGTATGCCGACCTATGGACTTGTAGGGAAGCAGTGTGAAGAAATCCCTCTTATTTTAATATTTCTTATCTATTCGGTAGATGTAACTACCGAACAAAGACCACCCCCCTGGCTCATTAAACTTAAAAGCCTGCTTCAATTAAACACTCTATGTGTGCGGCCAGCGTTCGTACTACCGAACGCCACGTGGCTAAGAAAAACCACGGCCATCTTTTTTCAGACGAACAAAGGCAGCAGGATTTGGTCGTCGAGTGTCTGGAACTAAAATCGGACACTCTACTTACCGAACACCGGTCTCAAACAAACGAACGCTGGATCTATATGTACAGAATAGCTAGAAGAGCGCTATTCAGTACTTTTGTGCATACGAATGAGGGGAACAATCACTGCTAAGAGCCAGGGGAATCCATTTGTGTAATTGTTCATTTTTTTCCCTTTCTGAATAGACCGGCAAAACCACCCAAACTCCTGGAACTGTTTTGGGCAGCCAGCCCACGGTTAGCCAGTCACAAAGGACTTCCACACTTTTCGAGAACCCCTGAACCGATCTGGGTGAAATTTGAATATGTTGTTCACCCAGATTGGTGCTATCATGGGACATATTATTTGTGGGGATACCTAGTGTATAAAGGGGTGTTCTGAATGTTGGGGGAAATTGTGATTTTTCTGCCTGCAGATAATCAAGTTATTACTTTATCAGACTTGATTATCTCCAGGACTAGGGGAGGGAATTGTATGTTTGTGCTGGCTGTGTTTTATGTTTTTACTGTAACTGATTGGTTATACTGTGTCCCTCCCTGTGATATGTCCCCTTGCATGGGGACTTGCATAAAAGCCTGTGTGTGCTCATTAAAGCCAGTTCATTTTGTACCCTTCTTCTTTACTTCGGCTGATGTTTGGGGATTCGTATGCTTTATTAAGGGAATTATCCTATAAAGCTATTTGTATTCATATGGACTTCGTCTATTTCAACTACCGAACGGAGAGCTATACTCTGGACGTTCGGGGGGGAAACTACCGAAGGAGGTTTAAATATACTTGGTTTCCTTACAGGTAAGTTCGGCATGACAGTTGGAGTGGTCTGCCCATTGGAATGGCTCTCAGACCACACACATACAGTTCAACTGCCATGGAGCCAAAGTCTTTTATTACACAAATAGGCTCCATGGCATAGTTATCTGGGTTAAATGAGTTAATTTAGTAAATCCTAGAATCTACCGAACGCCAGAGCAGAAATACATGAATAGACCTTTCTGCATAGGAAAATAAAGTATTTAAATGCCGGTCCATAGTCAAAAGGCAGGCAACCAGGCTCCTCCAATGCACAGTGGCGAGATTGGTCTAGTCACAGTGGCTGTCTACTAGACAGCCACTAGAGGGCACTTCTGTGTCCCTAGCACAGGAAACCTGTGTGAGGACCTCCAGCGTCACTTATTTCCCCATAGGAAATCATTTAAATGCATTTTCAATGCTTTCCTATGGGGAGCACTAATGCGCATGTGCAGCATTGCCGCGCATGCGCATTAGGTCTCCCCGGCTGGTGACGCAATCACTAGGAGAAGCGGCGGCGGAGGAAGAAGCAGCAACGTGGAATATCGTCGCTGCCTCTGGTAAGTTACTTAAGGTGTTTTCACCCCTTCAGCAACCAGGGATGGGAAGGAGAGGGGACGTGCAGTGCCAGGAAAATGGATTGTTTCCCTTTAAGTTAGGTCCGGATGAAAAGAGAAAATCTTTGAAAGTTATCCTGAGACAAAACTCATATGCAGAGTATCTAGGGTGTTGACAGCATGTTACTCAGATATTTTTAATCGATATCAGAGCATGCCAAAACCCATATTTGAAACTTTGTAAAAGTAGTTTCTAAATAATACACTTCAATTTAATAGAAATATGTCTGAACAGTATATTCCATATAAAGTAAACATCAAAATCTGCCCCAATTCCCATAACCCTCTGAATGTGTCTAAACTCTCTATAATCTAAGAGTCTATGTTCTAGGATGAAGTATGGCTATCATAGGTGCTCCTTCCAAAGTTCAAAAGAAAAGCCTAACGGCAGCATCAGCTTGACGCACGTTTCTGCGCCAGGATGCGCTTTTCTCAAGAGCGTGGATTGTTATGGAGCCCACCCCCTCTGATTACGTCCAACAGCCAATCAAATGCCACAACGTCATAATAGTAGGGGATAAGGAATTACTTGCATCCTCAAAACACATGTGAAAATGTCAGTGAGTAGGTCTTATGCTTTGAAAACACCTAAAATCAGACACATTAACCAATTAAGGTATAGAGCATAAGCACAGAAGCAGTCTGGTTTTTGGGCTGCAATTAACCCTTGTGGGTCTGGAATTATTCTGTGTATTATCCGCAGATATAAATAAAGCTCCTATAATGCAATAAATGTTATAAATCATATAAAATAAATCAAATGCTATCCAGTTTTTGTTGGTAAAGGTGTATTCATCATTTGCTGAAAAGACTAAAGGATTGAGGATATATATATATATATATATATATATATATATATATATATATATATATATATATATATATATATGTTTATTTATTATTTTCACTCCATTCGTTCAGTTTATTTCCCTGCCTGTACAGTCCCTATGTGTTCCCCTGTTAAACTACCGAAAGTCGCACGAAGGCGTGACCACCGGGAAGCTGGCGTGTCCCTTCAATTCACCACCCTGAAGCTAGCGTATGCAGTCAATTGACCACCCAGTAGCTGCGGTTAACCGCAGCTTAATTGACTGTTACTGGGTGGTCGCGGTTACACACATGGAAGCTCCCCGGATAAGTGCACTAACAGTGGACACTTTTACGTGCAGGCACCACTGAGCCTCCAACCTTCTCTGATTTGCGCGCCAGTTATTTAACCGAATGCTGGCTTTCGAGACTTTGTATTATGTGAATGAGGGTACCCAGATAGCATGCCATGGAGCCTGTTCGGGTGATTTAAGACTTCGGCTCCATGGCAATTTAACTGTATTCATGTGGTCTGAGCGCTATTCTGTATTAATGTGTGCTTAGACCTGAGCTATTTGGGGATATGTTACGTGTGTATTTGTTTCAATATTTGTCACATTGTATATTTTACAGTATTTCACGGTTTCATTTTCTCCACAATTTGCCTCTGTCCTGGGAGATAATTGAGTTACTTCCCAATCATCTCCCGGACAGAGAGGGAGGAGTTGTGATGCATTGTGGGGATATTTTGTATCTGTGTGTCAGGATTTGCTATGTGTCTGTCCCTTGTCACAGTCCTGCATGTACAGACCTGCATAAATACTGGGCAGGTAGCCCTCAATAAACCAGAATCCTGTTTTACCCTCAATACGGAGCTTGGTCTCATGATTGGGGGGGAGGATTTACTGTACGCGGTTAGAGACGGATTGCTGGGAATGTAAGCCGCTTGGATGCTGTGTGTGTTCATCTGTTAGCAACTATTCGTGAGATTACCGTTCGGAAGTTTGGAGTACTACTGGGTAAACTGTTCAGGAGTTTGGAACATTCTCTGTTTCCAGTTCGGGAGTTTGGGGTTCTACAGTAGCTGTACCTGTACCTCCACAAAAGGGAAGCTCTACTAAATGGCGGTTTAACCCCTTAATGCCGGGAGAGCCGTAACATAGGGGTTTGGGGACGCCATGTCACCTGGGTGGGGGGAGGGGGGTTAATTTTGTATTTAGGGCACCCACCCGCCACTCAGGGGTGGAGGCCAGGGGGGAGAGCATTAGGTCCCCCCCCAATTTGTACTTAGGGCCCCCACCCACTGCACAGGGGTGGGGGCCAGGGAGGAGAACATTAGGTTCCCCCCCAATTTGCATTTAGGGCACCCACCCACCGCTCACGGGTGGGGGCCAGGGGGGAGGACATTAGGTCCCCCCCCTTATTCTTGTTTAGGGCCCTCACCCCAAGGCCCTTCAGCCACCTCTCAAGGCTGGCGGCTAGGGGGGCAATCGGTCCCCCCCTTATTTTACTTTAGGCCCCCCACCCGCCGCTTGGGGGTGGGGGTGGGGGCCGGTGGGGACGACAATAGGTCCACCCCCCTTTTTCTTTACTTTAGGGCCCCCATCCGCCTCTACGGGGTGGGGGCCGGAGGGGGCAATAGGACCCCTTTAGTTTAAAAGCCCCCACTCGCACGTCGCGAGTGGGGGGTCTGGAGGGGGGACTTTTCTTTGGCTGAAATACCAAGTCACGTCTTTCAGCCTTTTAGTAGATAGCTCCCCAATACCGTGGGAATTAGGGAGTTATCTACTTATTCATTCCTGTCATTACATTTACTGGCTAAGTAACTTACATTTTATATGAATGTGTGTTACTTGATTGTTGAAAGTGTTGCAAATGCTTACAGCTGAATCCTGGCTATGTTTGTATACTTTTTATTTAAAATTGTATACAATGTAACATTCTTCTTCTTTCACTGGGTAAGTATATTAGTACTTAGGCAATACTGTGCTTCAGAACTTTGGCCATTCGGAAGCACCCGGATGTCCGAATTGGCCGAAATTCAGCCAAATTTTCATTCGGACCGAAACAAATTGCACATGTCTATTAAAGATTAGACATACAGGGTCTTAAAGTCAGATCCTACCAATGTATTCCTTTCACAGTACAAGGCGCCACAGTGAGGGGTTGCTATCGGGTGACTAGTATGAATTCATTCTTAATAGTCACCCAAAGATAGCAACCTTTTACTGCCTGCCCACAGTCCACAAAAGCCTAACCTCTCCTCCAGGCCGTCCAATCGTGTCCGGTATAGAAAATCTGACGCAAAATTGTGTATATGAGATATATATATATATATATATATATTTAGATCAAATCTTGAGACCATTTGTTCCATCGTATCTTAGAGATATTAAACAAACCTTGGCACTCCTCTCAGATCTTAAAGTACCACCCTCAGCCAACCTCTGCAGTCTAGACATTGAAGCTCTCTATTCCTCTATCCCTCACTCCAACTGTATTCAAATGACTGTTATTTTCTTAAACAACGGGGACAACACTATACCCGTCACACAAACTTGTCTAGAACTCCTCGACTATATTCGGACACAATTCCTTTACCTTTAAAAACAAATTCTCAAGGGGGGGCGTGACGAGAGATGTGAGCGCGCACGCACCGTAAGGAGGAGCTTGTGGGGGGACGCGAGGCTGGAAGAGAGGATGCCACGAGGAAATGGCGTCCGGGCAGAGTAACCGGATTCGGACTGACTGAACCCGATATGCACGCTGAATTCGAACGCTGAACTTTCTCAGAGCTACATTGCGTTAGATGGAAGTGCTCTTTGTGCTGGCAGGGTCGCAGACTCGAACTACAAATATGCAAGTATTCAAAAGTCTGTTCGAATTATATGGGGGCACATAAGTAAAGCGTGTTCACTTAATAGTGACTCAGATGGCAATTAGTATTTATTTTTTCTTCCTCCTGAATGCAACCTGTCTGAACTAGGGAACTGCTCGCTCAACAGTGACAGTGACTCAGATGCCGTTAAGTATTTTTTTTCTTTCTTTCTTTTTTCTTAAATGCAACCGGCCCGATTTTGTGAACTGCTAGCACTCATAAAAGGTTGCAAGAATAATATTAAGACATATATGCAAAGCTGAATAATAAGCTGAATAATAAGGCTTGAGAAGCAAAGTCTCATAATATGCGGACGGCCCACGATATACAAGTATTGATTTAATTTAACATAAGCTTGTCTGAAAGGAGGCACAAATGGGGTCTGTTTAGCAGTTTATAAATATTTAAACTATATTGGTGGTCTGAGAAAGATCCATCACAGAAACTGCAAAAGTAACAAGCCATAAATCCAGACTGGGCTAATAAAAAAAAAAAAAAAAAAAAACATTTGAAGTTGGTGAATTGAAGGAGATAAGAGATTTTTTTTTTCTTTTTCTCTGTTTGGATTATTAGGACCATTTGTATGGGGACATCTTATGGTTCATAACAGAATAATAAGTACAAAATAACTACAATTTTCAGCGGAAAGAGAAGAGAAGAGGGGAGGAGAGAAAGGAAAAGAAGAAAGGGAAGGAAGAGACACAATAAGAGTTATAAGATATTTAAGTGGCTCTATCTCTTGAGGTCTAATATCTGTAGAAAAGAAAAAAAAGGGAAGGAAAAAGATAAGAGACAAGGGAACAGTAAAGAAGAAAAATGGCTATGCCAAGGATACAAAAAAAAAAAACTAAGGAGACCAAAAAAGATAAAGTAAATGAAAAATTTCCAACCAATTTTTTTCTCCTCAAAGCAAACAAGGAGGAGAAATGTCCTTTTCAGATGAATCCCTCCCTGAAGACAAAAGAAGCTCTATAACTAACTTTCAAGATTTTATAAAAATGAGTCTTGACAGTCAAACTGAAATCTTTAAAAAGGAGCTGGAGAATAGCACGATCCAAATGACAAAGAGTATGGAAGAAATTAATAAAAGGATAATTAAAGTAGAAGAAATGCAAGAACAAGTAGCCAACCATTGTAAAACAATTAAAGAGGAACAAAATAAGATGAAATTGGAAATGGAGAAAATGGAAGATCGATTAAATATGTTGGAAGAAAAAGCGAGAGCTAAAAACATTAGGATAAAGAACATTCCAGAAATAATCACCCAGGATAAAATAAAAGCCTATTTAAATGATCTGTTCCTAACTCTGAATTTACAAGATAAAGACCTGGTTACAAGTATGGAAAACATATACAGAATTAAAAAACCTCAAGAAATTCAAAACACCGTTCCTAGAGACCTGATAGTCTCTTTCCACTCAATGATCTTCAAGCAACAACTAATTCAAGCTATGCGAAATAAAAAATTCCCAGAAGACGATAAATTTAAGGACATTCAAATCTATCAAGATCTTTCTAAAGCTGTAAGATTGGAGAGAAAAAAATACTTTGACGCGCTGAAACCATTCAAAGAAAGAAAAATAGCTTACAGATGGGGCCCAGGCAAAGCCATCACAATAAATTGGAATGATAAGAAGAAAGTTTTTTTAAACCCAAAAGAACTACAAGAATGGACAAACTATTCCTTGAGATAAGAGACTAAGGAGAGGGGGGAGAGCGGGGGGAAGAAAAGGGTTAAAATAATTTATTTTTTTTTCTAATCTCTCTCTCTCTGATTAGCAGAGAGGAGGGGAAAATTTAATTTGATGGGCAATCTGAAGATGTATATTTAATGCAATTGGTTGGTGGGCATATGATAAATCGACTTAGGAAATGGTAACGCTATTATTTTTGTGATAAAAGCTCGTCACGTAAATGGTAATTTATGTTCAGGGTGTGGTAGGAAAGTAATAATAAAAATAGGACGTAATTCAATGATAAAGATGAGTAAAAGTAGGAAACCCACTCAGAAGGGAGATAAGAATTTAGAGGGGATTGACATAAATTGTATATATGGAGGAGAGATTCCACTGAGTTAGAATGTGGGGTATAATCAAGTACTAAGAAGTAGTAGGATTAAAAGGTTAATGATAGAAATTGTTTTGAACATTGGTGAATATTAATTTTGGAAAATTGTTGATATTTTTGGAAAGGACAAGTCGAGTGGATAATATATGGTTAAATATAGTACGACACATTTAAGCTTGAACACAGTGAGTCAGATAATAGATAATGAGGGCTAAGAGGAGGAAAATTTAATTCAGCACAATAATAAGGAGACACTGATTATGGTTAAACCTAAACTAAAATAATATATGGAGCTAAGATATTACTGATATATTATATGATGTTTAATTAAGCACCAAGGGGCAATAAGATTAAAAGGTTAATAATAGAACGTGTTTAGAATATTGAGGAATATTTATTTTTGGTTAAGTTTTCTTTTAAAAAAAATAGGAGATGTTTGGAATTTACAAGGTTATTATCGCACATTAGACTCAAGAAAGAATATTATGACAGGTTGATCCATAAGATAAAGTAATTAAAATAATTAAGGAATTTTTTTTTCTTTCCCCCCGCTTTCTCTTTTCTTTTTTTTTATGTTCCCTCCCTCCTTCCCACTTTCCTTCTCCTGGACTTCCTTTTTTCCCCTCAGGTTAAAATACAACATATCAGGGATATAAGGAGAGATGAGGGGATGGGGGGGAGGACAGGGGGAGGACGGCAGAGGGGAGGGTACAGATAATAATAAATTCAGCCTTGCAAGTCCCCCTTACAGGTTACCACTTTAGGGTCTGACTCAGACCTTAGCCCTAGACATCTCATGAGAGATTCTCTAGGCTTACAGACTGAAGAGACGGTTGTATTTATACTGTCATATCAGCTTGTAAGAATGAGTGAGTATGGGTTTCTCTGTATTATGAGAACTCAGATGTGTGTGAATAATGTGGGAAGGATGACAGCTCAGAAAGGAGTTACTTGATACAGGAAAACAACATGAAGTGTATTTCACTTAATGTACAGGGGCTTAACACCCCATATAAAAGAATTATGATGAAGGAATTACTCAAGAAAAAACAAATAGATCTGGCGATGTTGCAGGAGACACATTGGAATACAGAAGATAGGAGGCGGGCATATGAAGGATATGAGATAATTTCACAAGCGTCCCTGAAAAAAAAAAAAGAAAAGAGGAGTGGCTATAATTCTATCGAAAAAAATTAATAAAGAAATAATATATGAGGAAATAGATATAGAAGGAAGATTTCAAATATTAATATGTAAGCTAGAAGAGAAAATATACACTCTGGTTAATGTATATCTCCCGAATATACTCCCAACTAAATACTTCAAAATGCTAATGGGAAAAGTTGATAAGATCAAAGTGGGACTCTTAGTAATCTCGGGAGATTTTAATTGTATAATGGATCCTGTCCTAGATAAAAAAAATCAGAAATAGTAAACCAATATCTAAGCATCTGATCAATCAAGCCAGAATATTAAGAAATATATTATTAGAACATAAGCTATTAAATATATGGAGAGTATATAATCCAGAAGAAAGAGAATATACACATACATCAAAAGTTCATTCTTCTCTTGCAAGAATAGACTTAATCTTGGGAAAAGCAAATCTAGTAGAACAAACAATAAATATAAGGATAGAAGAAAACATATGGTCAGATCATAGCTATATTATCTTTAATATAAAAACAGAAATTAAAAAAAGATCTAACACGACATGGCGGCTAGATCACTATATTTTGAATAACAAAAATGATCAAGAACAAATAAGACAATTAATTACATTGTACTTTAGAGAGAATTGCTCAGAAGAACTCTCAGCAGCCACAATATGGTGTGCTTTCAAAGCGGTCGTTCGGGGGTACCTGATTAAATTAAAAAATAAGATCCAGAGAGAAAAAGGTCTGAGTAGGGAAAGACTTTATATTGAATATTATCAATTAGCAAGGAAAAATACAACTGTATTAAATATAGAGTCATCTAAACAACTATCAGAGCTTAGAATGAAGATAGAAAAAATAGAAAGGGAAAGAATAGAAAAAAAACTAGATCGGATGAAAGCAAACTTCTATTATGAAAATAATAAGATCAATAAATGGCTAACTAGAAAACTGAAAAAAACAGAAGGAAAAAATAGGATAAACAGTATTAGGAAGGAAACAATTCTATTAAAGAAACCAGAAGATATAGCGAAGGCTTTCCAAATATATTATGAAGAACTGTATAATATTCCAAATCAACCAAAAGATCAAATAATAAATGAATATCTGAAGGAAATACGTTTCCCCAAGATATCAGAAGAGCAAAAAGGAAAGCTCAACGCTCCCTTGCAAGAAATAGAATTTCGTACAGCCATAAAAAAATTACTGAGTTATAAAACTCCTGGTCCGGATGGACTGACAAATAGATTTTACAAAATTTATGGGGATATTTTGGTGGAACATTTGGCTAAAACATATAATGAAATTACAATGAATGGAAGGGGTCCAAAAGAACTTTTACAAGCCAATATAATTCCTATTTTTAAAAAGGACAAAGATCCCCAAGAATTAAAAAACTATCGTCCCATTTCTCTTATCAATGTGGATTCCAAATTATTTTCCGCTATACTGGCAGAAAGGTTGAAAGGGATAGTAAGAGATTTAGTACATAGCGATCAGATAGGATTTGTCCCCACAAGACAGGCGAGCACTAATATAAGGAGAATGATTGATGTCCTGGACTGGAGTGATGGCTCAGGGATTCCCCTCCTGACCCTGTCATTGGATGCAGAAAAGGCCTTTGACAGGGTCGGGTGGGGATTTATGATGGGGGTGCTGAAGGCAATGGGAATAGATGGCTGGATGTTTTCAGCAATTGGTTCTATTTATCGAAACCCGATGGCAAGAGTGGTAGGAATGGATATGTGTTCAGAGTGGTTTTATTTAAAAAATGGTACTCGTCAAGGGTGCCCATTGTCACCCATTTTATATATATTGTCTATGGAAGCCTTGGCGATTAGAATAAGAAATAATCCCAATATTCGGGGTGTCCCTTCTCCAGATAGAGAATTGAAAATCAGTATGACACCATTTTGACCCTTACAGATCCAGCCGAGTCAATTAAGAACCTGATGAAAGAAATAGAACAGTATAGTATAGTCTCGAATTATAAGATAAATATAGAAAAAACTATAGTGATGTTCAAAAATTGCAATAAAAACTGGAAAGATGAATTTCTTAAGATGTACGGCTTTTCAGATGCTAGTGGCAGCTTTGATTATCTAGGCATACTTATATCAGATGATATTGATAAAATAGTGGAGATTAATTAGAAGAAGCTACTGAAGTCCACTGGAATAACATTAAAAAAGTGGAATTGTCTATTTTTTAGTTGGATGGGAAGGATAAATATAATTAATTCGTATATAATTCCTAGATGGACATACTTCTTTAGAATGGTTCCTTTAAAAATTCCCTTACCCTGGTTAGAGATTGTACAAAGGTCAATTAAAATTTTTATTTGGGGGTGCGGGGCCTGACCGCCGACCGGATCAGACGCATGTCGTCTGAGCTCCTGCACCAGAACCGGAATATCGGTGCTAACGGCGATCCGATCACAGCTACAGCCCTAATTTTGGACCCACAGGACTCACTAGCTGCCGCTGAACACGGGGATACCCCTCAAGTTCCGATCCGGATTCAAAGTAGCCTGATTGAGGTCTGCGGCCTAGGAAGGCTTGAGCTGGGGTGAGACGCCCGCTCTCCCAGTTCTCCGGTCGGCGCTCCGCTGCCCCGTCCCCCCCCGGACCGGCGGGGGTCATCCCGGTTCCCATGGCAAACCACTGCTACACTTCACCACACTTACCCATCCTGCGGAAAATCGCGGCCTGGACACGGCACCCTGAGATGGCGGCCGACTGACTGCCTCGTGCACTAGGTGGTGGGGATCAGAGGCGACACAGCAGAGCAGGGGCAGATAACAGCCACTGGAACAGGCTCCTGACATCACCAGCACTACTTATACTATTCCAGATTGAACAGGGGACAGAGAACAACCGGGACCCCCCAGGCGCCCCTCTCACACCAACTCCTCATTCCTACTTACAAGGCCCTTCCGAGCTGAAGGCCACCGGGGACGCTACCCAGGAGCACCGGCCACTAATGTTGCAGACTCAACACCGCTGGCGGCGACAAAACGCAGGGACCGAGGAAGAAAACTGCGACCTCCTGCCCGAGGACCCAGCTACAAGGCCAAGAGGTGCAGGCCTGCCAAACAGCCCGGGCTCTGGGGGGGAAACTGCTTCGACGCTACCCCCAGCCCTCACATCACCCCCTGAGCTGGAATCCGACACAGAGCACAAGAGGGACAGAGTCTTTGCTGTACAATGGCGCAGACAGCCACAGTAAATAGGACTAAATATCCACTAATGAAAATCTTGTTTTTGCTCCGGCCATGCACAGGGCCACCCTCATAGCGAACTGTGATACTTGTACCCTGAAACAGTAGAACTGCCCCGGACACACGTTAATGCAATTGATCCAGAATGTTGGGTATGCATGTAAATTAGCTGAGCGACTCACCAATAACCGACAGGTTTCGTACCAGTACACGCATACAAAGGATAGGAGCAAAGCCACCTACCTACCCAGCAGACCACAAACATCTGCACACACTTACCGCACACACGGCAAGCCTATATGGGGACACCAGACCAGACCCACATCTCTCACTAGTGTAAACCGCAGGGTGGGGGCCATGGCTCCCTAAGCCTGCCGCTAAGCAATGCGACCTAAGCACTTCTACCAAGCACCCAATTATGAGCATATCGTTTAAGCGCAATATGATAGCTGGTATACCTAGCCTAACATACTCATATCTACAGTTTACACGCATTGCCTGAATGTTTACTCTAATGATAAAATGATCACTCTAATGATAAAATGATAAAATCTATGTTTGTGTTGAAGCCTACCAGTGACACCTTCTGTATATGTGTTTGGAATGTGCAGTAATATCTAATGCCACCGAAAATGTATGTTACAGCAGTGTGATTAGTCCAATATGTTGTTAATACTAAAATGAGAGGCTTTTTGTAAAACTAATGACACTCCAATGCACTAACTAGGTGGCTTCTAACATGGCCTTCGCAAAGATCTAACGTTCATATACCTTCACTCTATGTTTAAATTTAATTGTTTACGCCTGATAACAATATAAAAAATGTGCTTGATATTCATGTACCCCACATGTTCCACGTGGAAAAGCCTGAGGACTGCTGTTGGGGCACCTCTCGCCTGCTTGTACTATGTATTTGCACGTCAAAAATAAAGAATTGAGAAAAAAAAAAAAAATTATTTGGAAGGGGAAAAGACCGCGGATTAGCCTAGATCAATTAACTAATACTATAGGACATGGAGGGGTAAATTTCCCAGACATGATAAATCATTACGAAGCCACTATTGTATATCACACCCAGTTATTGACAAAAATAGACTCACGAAAATTGGCTTGGTACTGTTTAGAGACCCAAACACTGAATGGGTTAAAACTAACAAGGGCTATATGGCAACCAAAAAAGCTTGGAGAAGTAATTGGTAATAACATTCTTTCCCATCTATTAAATGAATGTTTTTTGATTAAAAAAAAACTAAAAATTTTGGGAAATCTATATGGGTTTATGGAGATAGGTGTATTAGAGGTACTCATAAACGACTTAAAAATTGACTCTTGGAGGGGAAGGAATATCTTAATATTAGAAGACATATTATTAAGAGATAAAATGAAAGATTTCCTAACTTTGTCAGAAGTATTTGGTCTCCCCCAAACGGAGATTTTCCGATATTTAAGGATAAAATCCTGTCTGGGGAAGAATCTTGCAAGCAGTAATAATAACAGGAATAGTCTCATAATACAGATATTTGGAAATGAAAATCCAAACAAAAATATGGCCAAATGTTATGCCTTGATAAGATCATCCCCTAAAATTAATTCATCTAAACAGATAAAGAGCTGGGAACAAGAATGCAATCTAAAAATAGATTTACTAGAATGGGGCAATATGTTGACACAAGTTAAAAAAAATATCCATAATACGATTCTATTTGAGACACACTATAAAATCTGCTATCGGTGGTATTTGGTACCTAGCAGATTAAATAGAATCGATCAAAGGGAGTCCAGCCAATGCTGGAGATGTGGATCAGAGGTTGGGAGTTTTAAACATATATGGTGGAACTGTAAAATAATAAAAAAAAATATGGGTGGAAGTCTTTAGAAAATTGTATATTTGGGATAAAATTTGGATAGAACAATCCCCAATCACTGCTCTACTTCACTTACATTGGCCTGATCTTTGTCTATACCAACAATACTTGGTAAACCATGCTTTTGTAGCACTAAAAATATTAATAGCCAGAAAATGGAAAAATCCCACAACAATTGAGTATAAAAATTGGGAAAACCAATTGGTTTTACAGCTTAAGAACGAGAAAACATTATTTAGAACTAAGGATAATGTACGAAAATATGAAATGAGTAAAAAATTTTTACAATTGTTAGAAAGGAATCAGTAGTTCCCAAAGACTCTAATCTAGGGCTTCATCATAATGAATTGTTAAATAAATATTCATAATCAAAGTATCACATCTAGGCTGTTTTCTTATCCCACTATGTCCTGTTTCTGTATATGTGTGATGTTCTAGTATGTATAAATGGGAATTTGTATATCGGAAGAATTATATTTATATTTTTATATGAGATATTTGTATGTTATATGTTAAAAACCAAATAAAGAAATTTTAAGAATCAAAAAAAATAAAAAAAAATTCTACCACCAGGTGAAAGGAACTGCGATGGGGACGGCATGTGCTCCACCTGGTATGGTGGGAAGTAACTTTAGTTCAATCTGAAACATTTTTCTAAATACCTTCCTTTAAATCACACTATGGCGTCGGTATATAGATGACATTATCGTCTGGCAGAGTAATTCAGAGGAGTTTGTTGAATTTGTAAAAATCCGCAACATCAATGAGAATTTGAGGTTCAAGTGAGTTTGGGGGATCTAATCTTAATTTCCTAGATCTCACTATCTCAATTACAGAAAAAAATACTTTACAGTCTACACTGTACAAGAAAAAAATCAGCACCAAATAATCTCAGGTGGGACCGTTTCCACACAAACCCGTGAAATATGGTACCCCTATAGGCCAGTATTTAAGAGTTAGATGAAACTGCAGCTCTATTGAAGAATTCAACACCAAGGCTAAAGACCTGAGATGCCATTTCAAGGAAAAAGGATAGCCGAACAGAGGTTTAAGCGTGCCTATAGGAGAGCGTTAGAATCCGATAGAGGCACACTTATAAACGAGACGGCAAATAATGCAACATCTAGAGAATCCAAGAATACCATCAGGCTTATAGCCACTTATGATGCATGCTGGGAAAGCGCCAAAAAAAAAAAAAGTCACTTCAGTGCTTTTGGCCTATACTTACAAGTGTTGAACATCTTAAAGATGTACTTGCATCTAATGTAAATATTACAGCATGAAGAGGGAAAATCTTGCAGGACCTGTTGGCCCCCAGCCATCTACAACAGGAAAAAAACAAACAAAAAAACAGTCCCCTACAACTTGGCTTCACAACCCAGTGACTGGCAGTTTTGGGTGCGGAAGATGCACGGTCTGTAAATACATCAACAAAGATTCTAAAATAATTGAAGATAGCGAGGGAAAGGAGAAATTCAAAATTACATCCTTCTTTAATTGCAAATTTGCAATACAGCAGCCTAGTATATCTACTTACCTGCCAATGCAACCTTAAATATGTTGGAAAGACCTTTCGCCCCTTTAAGAAACGCATGCAGGAACATATTCGATCTCCTAAGAGCTTCACAGATATTGCAAGACATCTCAGAGCATATCATGAGGGTGATTCCAAAAGGTAATTTCTGCGACATAGAACTGGTGAAAAAAAGCCCAAAAAGAGGGGATTATGATAAATTCCTGAGGCAGAGAATCCTTTTGGATTTATCAACTGAAAACATTAGCCCAAAGGGACTTAGAGAAACGGGGAAAAGGAAAAAAAAAACCTTCATTAAGTCTGAGCTTTAATCTTCTCCATATACTTACCTGATGTATATTTATTTTGTTCTTTCGAGTAAAACTTATGGATAAGTTCTCTGTATATATCTATAGTAGTGACCCTGACAACTGCTCTGCAGTATTTTACTTCTTACATTTAATTGGTAATATTTATATTCTATACACATATACAACTCAACATAAAAGGTAACTATACAACTTTATTAAAATATTTTTTTTATCAATGCAATCTAATAGTAAATGGTGAAAATACTATGTTTCTACATTACCATCAAGTTTAGTACAATTGGATCAACCTATTGAGGTACTCATTTGAATAAAAAATTCACTAGTGTAAACTTAAATATATACACTTAAGATTTCATTTTTTAGCCTGAATAGACATATGAGACAGTATCTAAATTAATAACCACTGTAGAGAGATACCTTTTAAAACACTCTAAATATTAGTCTGTATATAAACTTTTTTTTATAATATACCATATATACTAGAGTATAAGCCGACCCGAATATAAGCCGAAGCCCCTAATTTTACCCCAAAAAACTGGGAAAACTTATTGACTCGAGTATAAGAATAGGGTGGGAAATGCAGCAGCTACTGGTAAATTTCTAAATTAAATTAGATCCTAAAAAAATTAGATTAATTGAAGATTTATTTAGTGTGTGTATATAAAGAATGCAGTGTGTGTGTGTGTGTGTGTGTGTGTGCATGCAGTGTGAGTGTGTGTGAATGCAGTGTGAGTGTGTGTGAATGCAGTGTGAGTGTGTGAATGCAGTGTGAGTGTGTGTGAATGCAGTGTGAGTGTGTGTGAATGCAGTGTGTGTTTGTGTATGTGTTGCAGAGCCTTGGTGGGGGGTGGGCATTTTTATTATATATTATTATATTTTATTTTATTATTATTTTTAATATTATTATTTTTTTATTATTATTTATATATTTTTTTTTCGTCCCCCCTCCCTGCTTGATACATGGCAGGGAGGGGGGCTCTCACTCCCTGGTGGTCCAGTGGCATTGGCAGTTCAGTGGAGGGGGGCTGGCAGAGAGCGCTTACCTCTCCTGCAGCTCCTGTCAGCTCCCTTTTCCTCCGCGCCGGTCCGGTCAGCTCCCTCTGCAAGTCCCAGTGTAAGTCTTGCGAGAGCCGCACTATGACCCCGCGGCTCTCGCGAGGCTGACAGGGGAGCTGACCGGACCAGCGCGGAGGAGAAGGGAGCTGACAGGAGCTGCAGGAGAGGTAAGCGCTCTCTGCCAGCCCCCAGTCATTATTATGGCAATGTAAGTTGCCATAATACAGACAGTGACTCGAGTATAAGTCGAGTTGGGGTTTTTCAGCACAAAAAATGTGCCGAAAAACTCGACTTATACGGTAACTTCAATCCTTTAGTCTTTTCATCAAATAATGAATACACCTTTACAAACAAATTGGATAGCATTTGATATATTATTTACAGCACACACACACATACACACACCCCGATAATATACAGAATTCCAGACCCACAAGGGTTAATTGTGTTGTGGACAGAAGAATTAAACCAAAATAGCTATTTACTAATGTCTATTTATTCTGTGTTCACTATGTTAAAACTGGCTGCTAGAGTAAATATCCCCTTCCCCCTTTATGGTTCAGTCATTATTTCCTCTGCAAGTTTCTTGTTACACATTCTTGTGTTAATAGGTAGCCTCCTTTGCTAACTCCTCCCCCACTTCCTTTGTGCCAATTCCACGTGCAACAAAATGGAGAATCACTGTTAAATTAACAAAGAAACTACTCACTTCCCCTTTCTTCATGTATCCAAGCCAGAGCTGGAATATGGGGGGGAAGAGCTCTGTAATGATGACATCACATCCTGTAGGGTGGGACCCTTTTTGACTGTTAACCAATTGTTGAATTGATATTGTATGTTTAAACTGTGATGTATTTTTGCTTTAAGAAGGAGACCCCCTCTGGGGAATAAAGCATTCCTTAGTATTTCACTGATCAGAAACTTTGTCTCCGGTGTGAATTACTTCTAGGGAAAGCGTGCACGCATTCATCAATCAATTTGGAAGGTGTAGATAGACAAATAATCAAAGTTTTCTTTGATCCAAAACAATTTGGCGCCCGAACAGGGACATTAAGGGTAGTTAATTCACTTGAAAAGCCGTGTATACATTACAAGACGGGAGAACAAAAGGACTACCAGAGATTGGAAAAGGAGACTGATCAACTCTGGCTATGGTAAATGAGTTAATTACCTACCTATATTTTCCTTTCTTTGGATTTTGTTTATTCTCCGTGGCTTCACTACGGCTTCGTGTGAATGACGTCTTCAGACAGGTATATATATACCCATATGTCCCCTTATAGAACTATATAAACCCTGTCACTTGTCTATCTACAGCCTAACTAAATCCAGAGTTTGAGTTTTTATGTCTGAAAGTGTCTGTTTGAGAATCTGTTTTGCTTTCTTTTGATTATTTGAGGTCGGGGTGTTGAAACCTGGCGTTTGTGTCCGGATTATATTAATTGTAAATCCTGGCGTTGTTTTTATTTTGAGATCAGGGGGTTCATAAGACTACCCTGGCGTTTGTGGCCGGATTATATTAATTGTAAATCCTGGCGTTGTTTTTATTTTGAGATCAGGGGGTTCATAAGACTACCCTGGCGTTTGTGGCCGGATTATATTAATTGTAAATCCTGGCGTTGTTTTTATTTTGAGATCAGGGGGTTCATAAGACAACCCTGGCGTTTTTGGCCGGATTATATTAATATTTTAATATTAAATCCTGGCGTTTCTCTATTGTTTTTATTTTAAGTTCGGTTTTGGGAAATACCAAACTGGCGTAATTGGTTTTAGTTTGTTGAAATAATAAAAACAACAAACAAAGAGTTAAGTTGTTGTATGTGTGCTTGAGTGTGAGTTTCTATGTGTGTATGTACTGAGTTTATTTTAAGGAGTCTATTTTCAGCTGGCATTTATTTTAAAGAATTTGTGTGCTTTGGCATATATATATTGTGCTTTTGCATGTATACTGTTTTTTGTTTGTTTTTTTTTTTTGGGTATATGTTACTTGTTATATATTCTATCTGTGTCCTGTAGTTCTCCTATTCTATCTTTTGTCTTCAGGAGAGCTGTGCTTAGGCACTCACATGGTTAAATACTTTGTGCTGCTTGCAACTCACTTTCTCCTACTCCCCCCCTTCCCCCCCTTCTGCCCCCTCCATTCCTTGGAGTCTGTGCTGCCAGATGTTAGTTTTTTTTTTTTTTTTGCATCACTCTGGGTGTTTTCTGTGCTCTGCTAGCTTGGTGTGACACTTTATGCAAGTTTCTTGCAAGTCTCTCTCTCTCTCTCTTTACGTCCCTCTTTCTCTCTCTTTCAGTCTCTTTCTCTCTCTTTACGTCCCTCTTTCTCTCTCTTTCAGTCTCTTTCTCTCTCTTTCAGTCTCTCTCTCTCTCTTTCTCTCTCTCTCTTTGTCTCACTGTCTCTCTCTCTGTCTCTTTAAGTCCCTCTCTATCTTTCAGTCTCTTTCTCTCTCTTTCAGTCTCTTTCTCTCTCTTTCAGTCTCTTTCTCTCTCTTTCAGTCTCTCTCTCTCTCTTTCAGTCTCTCTCTCTCTGTCTCACTTTCTCTCTCTCTCTCTCACTCTCTCACTCACTCTCTTCACTATCTTCACTCTCTTTTGGTCAAGGGTCTGCTTGCTGTCTCTTTTCCCTGTTTCTCTCTATCCAGTTCTACTGTAGTTTATCAATGGGTCAGACTCATGTTAACCCCTCCCGTGGTCGGTTAGCCTGTGATCTTGTAAAGGAAAGAGCTGGGGACTTAGCTGTGGTCAAACTCCGGAAAATTATTAAACTGTGTAGTATTAATATGTCCCCCAGTGGCAGATTGCAGGCGGAAGACTGGAGAAAACTTTTAAACGACAAACATGGGATCTTGGTAGATCATGGGTTGAAGAAATCAGCAGATGTGTGGTATAAGGTTGCTTGTGTAATTAAGAAGGAGGGGTGGATTGAGGAGGAGATAGACCTAGAAGGAAAAAAAGTCTTTGTATATCATGAAAAAGGTTGTTTTGTTGAATCTGTTGCAGACGTTTCCAGCCCTCCTCCATATGATAAAGCCTGGCCTAAAAGGGAGGTGGCTCAACCTGCCTCTGGAGCGCCCCCACAGCCCATTCATGCTAGCTCCCTCTCTCCAGCCCCTGCTGCCTTGTACCCTGTTCTTAAAGCAGATGGTTCATGTTATTTTCCAACCCCCACTCCTTCTCCACTCCAAGTCTCAGTTCCCCCTTCCCTTCCTGTTTCTCTGCCTCCTCCTCCTCTCTTGCCCATCTCTGCAGCTACACCCTCTCTTTCGGCTCCTGTTGCTTCTGTCCACGCCCAATTCCTTTCACTTCTCCCTATAACTTCCGCCCTTACTTCTCCTGTGGAATCCTTCCCTTCTGCCCTTTCACTGACACCATTTCCTGTTTCTAACACACCCATCCCTTCCATGATGGTAACGTACCCTACCAACACCCCTGTGGTCTCTTCCCCCCCCCCCCCCCTTCTGTATCCTCTTCCATTCCAACCCCTCTTATGGCTGCCCCCAGTGTATCTTTACCTATTATGACTATTGGATCCACTGTTCCTACAGCATCAGGCTTTCCTCCTGCTGCGACCCCGGCAGCATCAGGTTATTATCCTGCAACCTCCACAGCTTCCTTAGCCACTTCTCCCCCTGCCTCGCAACTTGATTCGGTCCAAATTACTACTACAGTTAATCACCCTGCGACCAGTACTACAGCTGGTCTGATTCCCATTCTCACTGCCGATAGTAGTGTCCAAGAGGCGCAGCCTCCACAGACCACAACTAATCTACCCTCCATTCCTATAGCAGGTGCTTGCGGTGCCCAGCATGATCAGGAGGGTGCCCCTTTGATGTATGTTACCTTCAACCCGTCCCAAGCTGCAACACTGGTACAATCACTTCCTGACCCTGAGAAACAGCCCATGCCCTTTTTCCGTCGGATTGTTCAGATCCGTAAAACTTACTCTGCAGCATGGCGCGATTTGTTTAGTCTGTGTGAAATTAAGGCAGGGGATGCTTACTGGCCCGTAATGGAAAGGAGCTTTGATGATGCCCGTCTCACTACGGATACAGATTTTCAGTCTGGTATCACATTTTGTGAACAACTCCGTGCATGGGCTCAAGATAAGTTGACTGATCAGGCTATTTCTATTGCTGATATTGTTCAAGAAAAATCAGAAACAGTTGAAAGATTTCATTCTAGGTTAACTCAAACCTTTTCTGATCTAGGTTTCAACACATGTAATAAGTCCCACACACAGATGCTGTCAGCTGCTTTCGTTGCAGGCCTTAAGGAACCCATAAGGAAAGGCCTGGTCCAGTCCCGTCCCGAATTCAGGATAATTCCCCTGGACACTCTCCTCCTGGTCGCTAAAGGCCTGGAGCCAATCCAATTGCCCCTGCAAAAGAAATCCAATCCTTTAATGTTTTCCTTATCTGACCCTGCAACTCATCTTGCCCCTGGCGGGTACCCTATTCCATCACCTCTGAACCCTTTCACAGCTCAGGCCCCAGGACCACCACTCAAAACGTGTTATCACTGTAGGCAACTAGGACATTTTAGGAATGAGTGTCCAAGTCTGCATGCACCTAGGCAGCGCACACATGCTCTACGGCCACCATATCCTGTGGCCAGTTATCCTCCTGCCCAGGCGCTTGGTTATCCGTTACCTGGTTCTCATTATTATCCTAATAACCTACCCTCTGCAACTTATCTGCCCACTAACAATCCAATGCCTAGACAACGACGCCCTACACAGCATGCTCAGCAACCATACTATCCAACTACACCTACACGTACATACCCTGGTCCAGACCAGTCTCATATTGATCTTGTCCAATAGGTAACAGGCAAACCTGTGTCCAATGCCCCTGTCATGGCAGTGTATACAGGGGATAAAGGGGGGCCCCTAGCTACAGTGGTCCTACCTGTGGAAGGCTGCCCAACCACCTTCTTAGTTGACACAGGCGCAGCCCGTAGCGTACTTAGAGCATGTGACCTGCCTGACGATTCCTTTCTCTCTAATATAGATGTTTCCTGTATAGGTGTTGATGGAACCCCTCGTAGCAACCCATTAACTAAGCCCTTACGGGTGGGTACTTTCCCAGATCTCCTTACTCGTTTTGTAGTGTCTTCCTCTTGTCCTCTTAATTTGTTAGGGGCTGATGTCCTGTCCCGCTTGCAAGCCTCCGTCTCCTTTACTCCAGATGGTAAGGTTCAGTTATTGACCCCTCTCTCCAGTGATGATACCTCAGCCCTTTGTTCTTTACCCCTCCTACTCCACATGGAGTCACCCCATGGGAATGCAAGGGTCCCAGATAATTCCCCCAGTGCGCTTGACAGAGTTCCTGTGCAACTGTGGTCTACTGGTCCCGATGATATTGGACGTCTTAAAGTTCCTCCGATACTTGTGCAGTTGCTCCAAGGTGCAAGTCTGCCCAGAAGACCACAATATCCATTGACTCCTGCTCAGTCCCTTTCTATCTCCAAACAAGTTGAAACTCTGCTGGCTGCGGGTGCTCTGGTTAAATGTGTATCGCCTTGTAATACTCCTTTGTTTCCAGTTAAGAAAAAGACCGAAAAGGGTGAGCCGGACAAGTACAGGATGGTTCAAGACCTCAGAGCAGTCAATGATGTTACCATCTTGGAAACCCCCATTGTTCCAAATCCTCATACTCTTCTATCCCAGGTCCCTCCGTCAGCTAAATTCTTCACAGTGGTGGATTTGGCAAATGCCTACTTCAGCGTGCCTTTGCATCCCTCTTGCCAATACCTGTTCGCATTTACTCATGACCGCCAACAATACACCTGGACTGTAATGCCCCAGGGAGCACAAAATTCCCCAAGCCAGTTTGCAAGAGCCATGGCATACATCCTGGAACCATGGCAGAAATCACACACAGACGTGGTCCTCCTGCAATACGTGGACGATCTCCTTCTCTGTGCTGATGATCTCCCGACTGCAGAATGTACCTCTGAAGATTTCCTCTGTTTCCTGGCCGCCCAAGGTTGTAAAGCATCTAAGAAGAAATTGCAGTGGTGCCGACCATCGGTGATCTTTTTGGGGCATTGTCTTTCTCATGGCACCCGGCACCTTACTAGAGACAGAGTGCGGGGTATTACATCACTATGCCCTCCATCGGCTCATAAGTCCCTCCATGCCTTCCTGGGTCTTATCTCTTACTGCAGAGCCTGGATTCCTGAAGCCTCTACACTGTTGCAGCCGCTCTACGATGCCCTCAAAACTGAACCATTTGCTTTATCTCCTGAAGCCCTTACCAGCTTCTTCGCATTACGACGTGCTGTTGTTACTGCTCCTGCTCTGGGCCTTCCCAATTACGAGAAGCCCTTCAAGCTCTTTGTCTACGAAAAGATGGGCCATGCATCTGGTGTTCTCACTCAGTCTCATGGGTCTCGTCAACGTCCAATAGGGTATTACTCCTGCCAGTTGGATCCTGTGGCCAGAGGAGGACCCTCCTGTCTTCGGGCTGTATTTGCAGCAAGTGCTCTGCTGGACAAGACATGTGACATAATCCTTGGTCACAAGCTAACCATTCTCGCTCCCCATGATATTTCTGCGATACTAAACCAAGTTCAACCTAAACATCTCTCTACTCAAAGACATCTTCGTCTCCAAACAACTTTAATGTTACCCGATAATGTCTCTATACAGCGATGTTACACTTTGAATCCTGCCACTCTTCTGCCACTTCCCAAGGGGGGAGTACCACACTATTGGTACAGTCTGAACATAGATCCTGATGCCTTCCTTGATCTGGATGTCCATATGCCCACAGTACCACACGATGAACAGCCATCTCCTCTATGGCATTGTACTTTATGGTTCAGAGACGTGTCGGGGCCTGACCCTCAGTATGAAGAAGAACTGTTTCAATTGATTGAAGTACCTCTCACTTTGACAGACATATACTGTGATACAAAAGGTAACACTGTAGTTTTAGTCCAATAACCCACAGAAGTGACTCATATGTACCACCATTGGGAGATGGCAGTTCCTCATGTCTCTATTACTAAATCTCCAAATATCTCATGGAAGGAACTTGGTCCATTAGCCAAAGCATGGAGTGCAACAGATCAAGACCAACTTTCTGCAGAAGGTGTTACCAAACGAACTGTGAATTGTAAGACTACTGGTTACCCACAGTATCACACAGAAATATGTGAAGATGCCCCTCCCAAAGATTCTGACCCAGACATCCCCCATGATTGTTTTGAACAGATGAAGATGGAAACAACCCATCTTCCTACAGTACATGAAATGGCTCTGCCAGATCCTGACTGCACACTGTTTGTGGATGGCTCCAGATTTGCAGATGTACAAGGAAGATACCACACTGGATTTGCAGTGACCACAGTAGATCAGGTACTTCAAGCATCCCCACTTCCTCCGTCTATGTCTGCTCAAGAAGCTGAACTAAAAGCCCTCATTGTAGCATGCCAAATGTTTGAAGGGAAGCGTGTTAATATTTATACCGATTCAAGATATGCCCTGGGCGTAGCACATGATTTTGGATTAATATGGAAAACAAGAGGTTTTCTAACAGCAACCGGTACACCAGTTAAACATGGTACAGCTATCAAGGAATTGATGGATGCTTTACTCCTTCCTGAAGAAGTGGCCATACTGAAAGTAAAGGCCCATGGAAGACGGAATTCGGAAGAAACATGTGGCAATCATAAAGCTGACCAAGCTGCCAAAGATGCTGCATGTCAATCAAGGGAAGTGGACAGAAAAGTGTCCGGTGAGGAAATTACTATTTTTCCCATGCAAACCTTACCTACGGACCTCAAGTTTTTGAAAGAACAGCAAGCAGCTGTAAGTCCCGAAGAAAAGCAAAGCTGGAAACAGAAGGGAGCGACCTTACAGGATGGAGTATATACTAGTAATCTCAAATTTTGTCTGCCTAAATGTATGTATCCGGCTGTGATTCAATGGGCCCACGGAGCAGCGCACTTGTCTAAGACCCTCATGAACTCTTTAATTGCTAAATATTTCGAAGCACCAGGTATTACCACTCTGACTAAAAACTACTGTAAGTCTTGTGCTATCTGTGCCAAGTGCAATCCGGGAAAATTGGAGAAAGTTTTCCCCAAACATCTGGCGAAGCCACACTACCCATTCCAGAGAGTCCAAATTGACCATATTCAGATGCCAAAGAGTGGCCGGTATGAATATGCCCTAGTTATGGTGGACATGTTCTCAGGATGGCCAGAAGCTTTCCCGGTTACTAATATGACCGCCAAGACCACTGCCAAGCGGTTGCTCACTGAAATTGTCTGTAGATATGGAGTTCCTGAAGTGATTGAAAGTGACCAGGGCCCGGCTTTTACAGCACTAGTAACTAAAGAAGTCTGGGCAGCACTAGGGGTGACCCTTGCATTTCACACACCATATCACCCACAAAGTAGTGGTAAGGTAGAACGCATGAATGGCACCTTAAAAGCCAGAATGCTTAAGATGGCCCAAGAAACTAATCTACCCTGGCCAGAGAGTCTCCCCATAGCTCTTTTTAGTGTCAGGTACACACCAAGAGGGAAGTTTAACCTGTCTCCCTATGAGATTTTGTTTGGTTCAGCCCCTAGGTTAGGTTGTTACTTTCCTCAACAACTCCAACTGCAATCAGATGTTATGGTTAATTATGTGACTGCTCTTTCCCAAGTTTTAAACAAGATACATGCCCAAGTGTTTTCTTCCATTCCAGATCCAGAGTCTGATACAGGCACACACAAGTTGCTCCCTGGTGATTGGGTTCTGGTTAAGAAGTTTGTGAGAAAACATACCCTTGAACCCAGATATGATGGTCCGTTCCAAGTCCTTCTAACCACAACTACCTCAGTTAAATTGGCTGGAAAGAACTCTTGGATACACGCTTCACACTGCAAGAAAGTTCCAGCTCCAGAGGAACCAGATCCTGTTATAACATGAATTTTGTGTATTTGTTCTTGCTGCTAGGTCTGATAAAGGCCCAACAAGTCGCTATAACCAAAGACAATCATGTTTATACATTTTGGTACAATTCCTCTAATACACGGGTAGCCACATTTGCATTTGATTATTGTGATATCGTAAACTGTACTTTTCCACCAGCGTTGTTGTCAACAGTGTACAAAGATATACCTAACATTAAGGACCCATACATATGTGTGACTAATGACTACTGGGGATATGAGTGTAGTTCATGGAAGGCAGCAGGGTGGAATACAGGGCCAGCCTGGGGCTATAGACCACAAAGTGCCTTAGACAGATTAGATAAAAATGGGGAGTCCTTACTGAAAAGAATGACATTCAGGAAACCAGGGGGGGCGACACCTATGAAACTAGCCTTAAACATAGAACACCCCAGTCCTGGAGATGCTGGACAATATGTAATGGGAATGTACTGGAAGGGAGGAGGTTCATACAATAAACAGGGGACCTTTTACTTACAGGACATGTATGACACCTGAATGGGTAGGAGCCACACACATGACTATTAATCCTCTTAAGCCACATATCAAAACTCTAAAAGAGATGATAGCTATAGCTAACCCCACGTATGAGGACACTATGGCTGTAGAGACGGGTTTCTCTGACACTAACTTATGGCTTGAGTGGGAGAAATATAATGCTAACAAACACAACAGATCTAACTGCTATGTCTGTGGAGGAGCGAGGCCTCACTTAGGTACTGTCCCTTTGAACATACCTCCGGAGATAGAGATGTGTTTCCTAAGTCTCTATACTATACTTAAAACCAACCGGACGGAATGTGAATCATGGATAAAGGAATACCCAGTTGTCCTTAAAGATGTCAAGCCAGATAAAGGTATCACCATATATCCAGGGAACTACACTTGTTATGGTATATATGATGGGGTAGGCCAATTCTTTGGTAATTTCACTGGTAAGTACTGTGCCACATATAGCCCAATTCCAGTTGCCTTTATCCAACAACACATAAGATCCCTTGGAGATATATATTGGATTTGTGGGGATATGCAGATTAGAACCAGATTGGAAGGCGTATGGTGGGGAGAATGTGCTCTAGCTAAGGTAATTATGCCTATACACATAATCTCTGACGGACCGCAAAATACCCCAGGTACGTTACACCAATACTCTAGAATAAAGAGAGATACTCCTGTAAAAGGCAGTTTTGATCCCCATATTTATATAGATAACATAGGAGTGCCAAGGGGGGTGCCAAATGAATTTAAAGCAAGAGATGAAGTGTCCGCAGAGTTTGAATCTATTTTTCCAATCATCACGGCCAATAAAAATTTAAATTGGATTAATTACATCTATTATAACCAACAACGTTTTGTAAATTATACAAGAGATGCCCTCCAGGGTTTGGCGGAACAATTACAAGCTACTTCCCAGATGACCTTTCAGAATAGACTGGCCTTAGACATGATTCTGGCAGAGAAAGGGGGAGTATGTAAAATACTCCCAGACACCATGACATGCTGTACCTATATCCCAGATAATACAGGCCCTAATGGTAAGGTAACGTTGGCAATAGAAAAGTTAAAAAGTTTATCCAACGAACTGAAAAGGAATTCTGGGGCCACTGATCCATGGGAAAGATGGTTTGGATGGATGTCTGGATGGCAAGGTGCTCTGGCCCAAATAGGTGTTGCCATTTTAATAACGATACTCATCCTCGCTCTTCTTGTTTGTTGTGTGTTACCTTGTCTTAAGAAATGCCTACAAAAGACAGTTGATCAGACAGTCGACCAGACCACCCCGACCTTCCTTCACCAAGAGATTGATGACATAGACCGTGATACACCACATACACCCTTACAGTCCCACCGCACTAAATCAATAGCTACTTCTTCTTAAGGACATTCAGGGATAGCGTCTGTCTCTACGGGCAGAAGTCTGGCGCGGAAGAAGTAGTGGACAAGCTGCTATGGGTAACCCGCACAGTGAAGCGTTCGAGGCCTGTTCAGACAGATGTGCAAGATAGCCTTTTGTTATTTTTCTATAGGGACAGTATTAGAGATAGTAGTTATTAGTAAAATAGCCATTTTAAGGGGGGACTGTTGTGGACAGAAGAATGAAACCAAAATAGCTATTTACTAATGTCTATTTATTCTGTGTTCACTATGTTAAAACTGGCTGCTAGAGTAAATATTCCCTTCCCCCTTTATGGTTCAGTCATTATTTCCTCTGCAAGTTTCTTGTTACACATTCTTGTGTTAATAGGTAGCCTCCTTTGCTAACTCCTCCCCCACTTCCTTTGTGCCAATTCCACGTGCAACAAAATGGAGAATCACTGTTAAAGTAACAAAGAAACTACTCACTTCCCCTTTCTTCATGTATCCAAGCCAGAGCTGGAATATGGGGGGGAAGAGCTCTGTAATGATGACATCACATCCTGTAGGGTGGGACCCTTTTTGACTGTTAACCAATTGTTGAATTGATATTGTATGTTTAAACTGTGACGTATTTTTGCTTTAAGAAGGAGACCCCCCTCTGGGGAATAAAGCATTCCTTAGTATTTCACTGATCAGAAACGTTGTCTCCGGTGTGAATTACTTCTAGGGAAAGCGTGCACGCATTCATCAATCAATTTGGAAGGTGTAGATAGACAAATAATCAAAGTTTTCTTTGATCCAAAACAATTGCAGCCCAAAAACAGACTGCTTCTGTGATTATGCTCTACACCCTAATGGGTTAATGTGTCCGATTAGGTGTTTTCAAACCAAAAGACATACACGCCGACATTTTCACATGTTTTGAGGATGCGAGTAATTCGTTATCCCATTCTATTATGACATCGCAACATTTGATTGGCCGTTTGATGTAATCAGAGGGGCGGCCCTTTAAAATAACCGTGGGGCTCCATAACAATCCACGCTCTTAAGAAAGGCGCATCTTGGCGCCGAAACGCGCGGCAAGCAAACGCTGCCGTTGGCCTTTTCTTTAAAAAACTTTGGAAGGAGCACCTATGATAGACAGACTTCACCTGATTTGAACATACTCTTAGCAGCTAGCAATCTGGATTATAGACAGAGTTTAGACAGACATTCTGGGGATTGGGGCAGATTTTGATATTTACTTTATATGGAATATACTGTTCAGACATTTCTAGATAATGCACTTCAATTTAACAGAAACTACTTTACAAAGTTTCAAATCTGTGTTTTGGCATGCTCTGATATCGATTAGAAATATCTGAGTAACATGCTGCCAACACCCTAGATACTCTGCTTATATGAGTTTTGTCTCATTAGAGATAGTGATGTTGCGAACACAACATTTTCGGTTCGCAAACGGCGAACTTCCGCAAATGTCCGCGAACCGGCGAACCGCCATAGACTTCAATAGGCAGGCAAATTTTAAAACCCACAGGGACTCTTTCTGGCCACAATAGTGATGGAAAAGTTGTTTCAAGGGGACTAACACCTGGACTGTGGCATGCCGGAGGGGGATCCATGGCAAAACTCCCATGGAAAATTACACAGTTGATGCAGAGTCTGGTTTTAATCCATAAAGGGCAGAAATCACCTAAAGTTCCTAAATCACAATGGATATGGATTGACACCTGACATATGACATATTGACACCTTGACATATGGATTGACACCTGTCCTCAGAGACCCTGATACACACTGACACAGAGCAGAATAGGGACTGTTCCCCCTACATAGGGTCACTTGGCAGATATGGATTAACACCTATCCTAAGGATCTCTGATACACACTGACACAGAGCAGAATAGGGACTGTTCCACCTACATAGGGTCACTTGGCAGATATGGATTAACACCTATCCTAAGGATCCCTGATACACACTGACACAGAGCAGAATAGGGACTGTTCCCCCTACATAGGGTCACTTGGCAGATATGGATTGGCACCTGTCCTCAGGGACCCTGATACACACTGAGGGAGGACCATGGGTGAGCCCATGGGTGATGGATTATTATTTTTTGCGCTTGTTTTTTTTTTTTTAAATTGCGTCGGTTCTTATGGCTTTTTATTTGGCCTTTTTTGGGGCTGAAAAAAGAAGATTTTAGAAAAAAGAAGATGTCAAATGGTAAGTTGAATTTTTCTTTACAGGTTAGTTATTTTATTCCCCCCTCACTATTTTTTAAGGGTTAGGGGGTAGGTAGGGGGTAACTTATTTTGGGGTGGTGGGGATTTTTTTTTAGGGCCAGGGGTGGGGGCCAGGGGGGAAGACAGTAGGTTGCCCCCCCTCATTATTTGTATGGCCCCCACCCACTGCGCAGGGGTGGGGGTGGGGGGAGGACAGTAGGTCCACCCCCCATTGTGATTTATGGCCCCCACCCACCGTGCAGTGGTGGGGGCCCGGGGGGGAGGACAGTAGGTCCCCCCTCATTATTTTTATGGCCCCCACCCACCGCGCAGGGGTGGGGGCGGGGGGAAGACAGTAGGTCCCCCCTCATTATTTTTATGGCCCCCACCCACCGCACAGGGGTGGGGGCGGGGGGAAGACAGTATGTCCCCCCCATTGTGATTTATGGCCCCCACCCACAGCGCAGGGGTGGGGCCAGGGGGGAGAACAGTAGGTGTGTCCCTCCAGTGTGTATCAGGGTCCCTGAGGACAGGTGTCAATCCATATCTGCCAAGTGACCCTATGTAGGGGTAACAGTCCCTATTCTGCTCTGTGTCAGTGTCTGGAGGAAGTATCTGCAGTAACACAGGGTGCCTGGAGGGAGTATCTGCAGTAACACAGGGTGCCTGGAGGGAGTATCTGCAGTAACACAGGGTGCCTGGAGGGAGTATCTGCAGTAACACAGGGTGCCTGGAGGGAGTATCTGCAGTAACACAGGGTGCCTGGAGGGAGTATCTGCAGTAACACAGGGTGCCTGGAGGGAGTATCTGCAGTAACGCAGGGTGCCTGGAGGGAGTATCAGCAGTAACGCAGGGTGCCTGGAGGGAGTATCTGCAGTAACGCAGGGTGCCTGGAGGGAGTATCTGCAGTAACGCAGGGTGCCTGGAGGGAGTATCTGCAGTAACGCAGGGTGCCTGGAGGGAGTATCTGCAGTAACGCAGGGTGCCTGGAGGGAGTATCTGCAGTAACGCAGGGTGCCTGGAGGGAGTATCTGCAGTAACGCAGGGTGCCTGGAGGGAGTATCTGCAGTAACGCAGGGTGTCTGGAGGGAGTATCTGCAGTAACGCAGGGTGTCTGGAGGGAGTATCTGCAGTAACGCAGGGTGTCTGGAGGGAGTATCTGCAGTAACGCAGGGTGTCTGGAGGGAGTATCTGCAGTAACGCAGAGTGTCTGGAGGGAGTATCTGCAGTAACGCAGGGTGTCTGGAGGGAGTATCTGCAGTAACGCAGGGTGTCTGGAGGGAGTATCTGCAGTAACGCAGGGTGTCTGGAGGGAGTATCTGCAGTAACGCAGGGTATCTGGAGGGAGTATCTGCAGTAACGCAGGGTGTCTGGAGGGAGTATCTGCAGTAACGCAGGGTGTCTGGAGGGAGTATCTGCAGTAACGCAGGGTGTCTGGAGGGAGTTTCTGCAGTAACGCAGAGTGTCTGGAGGGAGTATCTGCAGTAACGCAGGGTGTCTGGAGGGAGTATCTGCAGTAACGCCGGGTGTCTGGAGGGAGTATCTGCAGTAACGCCGGGTGTCTGGAGGGAGTATCTGCAGTAACGCCGGGTGTCTGGAGGGAGTATCTGCAGTAACGCCGGGTGTCTGGAGGGAGTATCTGCAGTAACGCAGGGTGTCTGGAGGGAGTATCTGCAGTAACGCAGGGTGTCTGGAGGGAGTATCTGCAGTAACACAGGGTGTCTGGAGGGAGTATCTGCAGTAACACATGGTGTCTGGAGGGAGTATCTGCAGTAATACAGGGTGTCTGGAGGGAGTATCTGCAGTAACACAGGGTGTCTGGAGGGAGTATCTGCAGTAACACATGGTGTCTGGAGAGAGTATCTGCACTGCCCACACTGCCCTGCCAGTCATATACCCTGCCCTGCCCACCACATACACTGCACCTACGTTCCCTGCCAGCCACATAGCCTGCCCCCCACAAACACCGACCACCACATGCCTTGCCCCCCACATACACTGACCACCACTTACACTGCCCCCACACTGATGACCCCCACATACACTGCCCCCACACTGACCACAGCATACACTGCCCCCCTCACTGACCACCACATACCCTGCCCCACACATTCTGCCTCCTCCACTGACTCAATCACTCTCTCACACCCTGCACCCCACACTGTCATACACACTGTCTCACACAAAATGCCCTCCACTGTCACACACCCTGCTCCCCCACACTGTCACACACCCTTCCCCCCCCTACACTGTCATACACACTGCCCCCTCATGCTGTCGCACACCCTGGCCTCTCTACACTGTGTCTCACACACCTTGCCCTCCCACACTGTCACACACCCTGTCCCCCCACACTGTCTTCTTCCTCCTCACTGTCACCCACTCACACCCTGCCCCCTAAACTGTCACATTCCTCTACACTGCTCCCTCACCCTGTTACCCTTTCACACACTTACACCCCATATTGTCAGCCCCCAACACTATGTCACCATACATACAGTCACTCCTCCCACACACTGCCCCTGCACACACTGTCACCCTTTTTTAACAATGCCTCCCACACACTCACCTACCCACCGTCACAATTCCACACACATACAGCCACCCCCCACACTGTCACCCCCACATGCTGTCATGCCCCCTTCACCCAGCCTCGCTCACATTAACCTTTCCTAATCTTGTTGCTCACCCCCTCCAGCCATACCACAATAACCGGCTCTCGCTCTTCAACACTCACCCTATCACATTAACTTCTCCTATCCTGTCACTCATCCTGCCCAGACATGCCACACTCACCCTGTCTCACCCCTCACCCTCATCCTGTCACTCACTTCCCCTCGCCCTGGTACACTTTCTCCTTCAACCGTGCCACACTCACTCCAACAGTGAATACAGAGAGTAAATCTCTGTATCCAGTGCTGCAAGCCTGTCGTTCAATATAACAGCTCATTATACACACGATACAACCTCTATATGTTTTTTTACTATGAGTTTTAGTGGGGGCCTCTTGTTTGAGTTTTGCCTAAGGCCTCATAAAGTCTAGAGCTGCCACTGGTTACATGTATAGAGGAGAGAGTTTGATTATGCAAAGTAAAAAATTCCAAAAAATTCCTTTCATACTGTTGTGTGGGGCATTAAATGTTCTGCCCTTGGTGACTTAAAACTGCTGTACTGCCAGATAGCAAATTCACACCCCGCACAACAGTTTCTTAAAGCATTTTAATATTCCTCTTTAAATATTGGAGAATACAGAAACCTAGAGACACAGAAAAGCATCTGTCTCTAAAGAGTCAAACATTTTTATCCAGAGAAATGGCAAGCCTAAGCCTTATTACAAAGGCCTAGCAAGACTGTTTTAGCAGGCCCTGGGTAACCCAGCTGGCTACCCCCGCTAGTAAGGAAGAAAGCAACCCATTTCCCCCCAGTAACTAGATGGCACAGTGTTCCAGGGGTTCAACAACTTTATTGACCAAAGGCGGATTTATACTTTCCCCATGCAAGGGGTGGAACACATGAAGTCAATGCCCCTCCCCAGGTCCTCCCCCTCACGGGGTGGTGGGGAGGGGGGGTCGCATGATGGAACCGGAAACCAAGTCTTTGTCCCTTGTTCCCACCACTCAGTGTCCCCTCCCAGAGGCCTGTGCATGGGACAGGATCTCTAGTACCTTTGTCTCCAATTCCTGACACCCAAATATAGGGTTTTCCACTTCACGTGCCAAGGGGTCTTCCCAGAAAGCCCACCAAACCGCTATTGTCCCCAAGAGAGTGTCCCCACTAATCTCAGGTATCCACACCAAATGGTAACTGCCTCTGTTCATGGGATCCCTGGGTGAAACCTGGCAAGGGAAGTGTCCACGTTTGGGACATGAATGTTCCCCCTGGCCACTGTCAGTCTATACGAACGACTGCCACAAAGAGAAGCACTTATTAATTACTTCATTTACAGTTTCACACTTATGTTGCGAATTGCCAACGTTCTAATTGATTGGTGTGAACACTCCAAGGGGCACTCGGGCGGTCCCCATTCGGGAACCGAATGGGGTGGGAAGCATGCCGCAAATGCTCCACCTGGATGGCGTTTGTCTAATGAACGGGTCGCCACCCAATGCCGGCACGGTCCGAGGTTTCCCTTGCAGTTTATGGTTTTTACACCTCATTAACTAGGTGCGAATGTTCCAAACATTCTAAATGGGGTATCGGGAGGTGAGCAGAACTTGTTCATATGGGGACTTGCAAACAGGGAGTAGGTAAAACACGGGGTCTGTTCAGCACCTCGGTCAGCTCCCAGTGTAAATCTCGCGAGAGCCGCGGCTCTCGCGAGATTTACACTGTGAGCTGACAGAAGAGGTGAACGGACCGGCGGAGGAGGAGAGAGCTGACAGGAGCTGCAGGAAAGGTAAGTAACATCTCTCTGCAGCCCCCACAGCCCCTGTCTGTATTATGGCAATGCAAATTGCCATAATACAGCCTCTGACTCGAGTATAAGCCGAGTTGGGGTTTTTCAGCACAAAAAATGTGCTGAAAAACTCGGCTTATACTCGAGTATATACAGTACATGTTTCTCCCCCCTCCCTGCTTACCTTGTCCAGGGAGGGGGGAGATTCCATGATCCCTGGTGGTCCGGTGGGGGGCCCCCGGCTCCCCTTTACCGCAGAGGGGGCCCAGGCAGCACACAGCTTCTCTTCTCTCCTCTGTTCCAATAACTCTCGCGAGACCCGCGGAGCGTTGCCACTCGCGAGAGTTATTACAAGAGAGAAGAAGCTGTGTGCTGCCTGGGCCCCCTCTGCGGTAACAGGGAGCTGGGGGGCCCGTGGATGCACACATAGATAGCGATATTCGCTATCTATGTGTGCAGGGACGGAAAGTGGGGCCCAGGACTGCCAGAGCAGTCCGGGCCCCCCAGGGCCGCCGGGCCCGTGACAACCGTCATGGTTGTCACCACCTGATGGCGGCCCTGCTCCAGGATAGAAGACTCTGTGGAACTGGTTTTGGGCAGAAAAGCCATGCTTCATTTGGTCAAATAGGACTTTCCCTTAACTTTTTAACCCCTGGATGGATTTGGCTGAATTTTGATTATGATTAATGATATAATTAAAGTGTGCTGAGTTCGAATATGTGATTTTTATGTTTGTGGCATGTATATTTTGGAAGTTATTAATATTTTCTAAAAACTGTATTTCTCTGCCTGTGATAATTATATTAACCATTGTGTTCAGTAATATCACAGGCAGAGGGGAGGATTTTGTGTGGGAGTGTCTGTGTGTATTGTACGGATTGATTAGTTGTTTTGTAAAACCCTGTGGGCAGTACTAAGTTTGTGAATTGGGAATAAAAGAGGCTGTATGTGCCAGTACTGTCAGTTCTGCTTGACCTCAAAACGAGGTGTCGTCTCGTTATTGGGGGAATTGGATAACCAGGAGTGTAAGCTGATTGTATACTTTTCCTGTTCAGCTGTTTACAGCATTCATATGCTTGAGAGCATTTGTATGCTTCTCCGGTTCGGTGGTTGTGGTGTCTGCTGCAGTGCTTGGAGTCCTCAGGAAGCGCTAGGAGCATCCTTCAACGGAGGTACCCAGTTGGGGTGCCCGTTGATCCGTTACACAGTGGTTTCAAAAGTCACCTAGGGCAGCAATTCTCACACCCTATACAGGAGTATGAAAAACCGTTGTTAAAGAAAAATGGAGAATACAAACTTTTAGAAAGCGTATGTGTAAGGTATGATAAGTAGTGCCAAACAAATACAGAAATTTAAAAAAGAAAGATCTTTCATATTTATATGCAGGGCGTGAAAAGTGCTGTCACACCAACAGCATCAAGGAGGTAATAAATCCTCAAACATTGGGAATGTATTAAAATCATACGTGGATTTTTCATCATTAGCTAAAACTAAATATATTACAATAACATTTCACTTTTTGAAACCTCTGATGGGATGAGGGTATTGGAGAGGTTATGAGATCACTGTAGAGTGAGGTATCATGGCAAGTGTAAGGACACATGAAATGGTCTAGTGGATCTCTCTAATTATACTAAATGTAATCAGTGAAGAAACACAATAGGGGATTGAGAAAAAATAAGGAAAATATTAAATAATTTTTAAAACTAGTATTTGCAAAATGTTAGTTTCAGATCCATTAATCAGCTCTATATTGTTCCTGTCTCATTCATTTGTTATAACCAGTATCTAGAGATAGTGTTACACAGCAGTAACAAAATCTAAATTGTATTTTTTCTACTATTTTTACACATCATGTCTAAGATAGGAGCTTTGGGACAAAGTATTTGATTGTTTTTTTCAGCTTTTGCAGCTTAGTTGCTCATAGCATATAGCTTCTGGAAAACTGACATTTCATTATATTTCTACATACCCTGTTAATTTTGTTGTATGTGTATGTTTTTATATTTAGTGACTATTATTTTGTTTTATTATTTTCAATGTATACATTGTCATGTCATTGTAACTATAGCCTGTGCTAATCATGCAAAGTATTTTAGCACCTTTGTCTTTGTCCATCATGTTAAAAGTTAGTTTAACCAGCTCAGGCCCATATATCGTTCTTGTTCCTTGTTTAATGGTTTTATTTCCCTACTTAAATACCTCTTGTCTTATCTCTAATTCTCAATCTTAGCTTTTGTTTTTCCTTAAATGACCTTAAATCAAATGTCCATCTAGTATTAGCCCATCTGACCCTAATATACATCTATCCCACAGTCCAGCATAGAACTCAGAGCTCCATCAGCTGTTCCATGGCCATTTGAAACAGGTAGCCTTCTGGAAAACTGATTTCTCTCCAACCCACCCCATGCTTAATTCATCATTTATAGAAAGTCTCTCACACAACTTTCAATCTCCTGAAAGGACAGGTGCAAACACTGATCAGCACAGCCTTCCAATCTCTTAACCCTATAGAACACATACCCTCTCTCCCTACAAATAGATCTATCACACAACAATACTATATACTTTTTATTTAATTTTTGTTTTTCGCAATTTCTGTTTCATTTTCAACTACACACCTCATATCACTAACATGAATCCAAATATAACCATACTGTTATCCTTAACCCTTTTTTTCAATCCAATTTTGTTCACATCACTACCACCATAAGCACACGCCTCAAACTGGAACACAAATTATCATACACCATGGCATGCTCTGTTCCTGTAACTTATCTGCTGAGTGCTGGTGGAGAGTTATAAAAAAAATAGCCCTCCTACCCCCACCTCACAAAACTATAAAGTATCCTATTCACTATATTGGCAAACAAAAATGATGTCCAAATTCCTATTCCTTGTGTTACTTGCCCTTGCAAATGATGTGGAGTCTAACCTTGGTACCCCAGCTAATTCTAGTCCTAATCTCCCCACTAAAAAAGGCCTCTCTTTTGTGCACTGCAACATCCGTAGTTTACTCCCTAAACTGGATGCACTGCAAGCCTGGTGTTCCCATTACAAACCAAAAATCATTGTGCTCTCAGAATCTTGCTTAACGACTAAAATACCAGACACCGCCATTGCAATACATGGGTATTCATGTTTCAGAAATGACAGAGCAAAGAGAGGAGGAGGCATTGTTATTTATATTGACAATTCCATAAAGTTTACCCCTTTACAAATCCTTAGTCCTCCTGCCACCTTTGATTTCCTTTCTGGCACAATTGAGATCCCGTGCAGTAAATCAATCATTGTTGCAGGAATCTACCGCCCACCTAGCTCCCCTGTGCCTTCCCCTTCTGACATAGCCCATCTCCTTAGTGAAACCATAGCTCAAAACCCTAAAAGTGAACTGTTGGTCTTTGGAGATTTTAATATTGATTTGCTGAATCCTAAAAATTATATAGTTCTTGCACGCTGTTTAAGACTTTTCAGCTAACGCAATTAATCTCTTCCTCAACTCGCATAAACATTAAAAGCCATAACCATACCCTGCTAAATTGGATTCTCTCCACTTCTCCTGATAGAATCAAGGAGGCCGGTGTTCTCCCGAACACTTTCAGTGATCACTGTTTAGTGTACTGTGTGCGCAAAATAAAGGCTATTAAATCCTCTCCCAAGGTTAAAATAACTAGGTCCTTCAAAAAAATGTAATCTTGAATCCTTTCTAAAGGACATCAAGAACCTCCCATGGCACTGATTAAACATTATCCCAGATCTAGACTGTTCTGTTGAATTATTTCAGTCTGAACTCCTACAAATTTGAAATTTGCATGCCTGCTGCGTAAGGTGAGGGTAAAAGGAGCACATATGAACTGGATCATAGCTGACCTCATCCAAATGTACCAGTTTCGGGATTCTTTGTGGTCAAAGTTTAAGCGTACTGGCTCTATGAATGATCACTAGATGTCCTGAACGGTTCGCTGGCGAATAGTTCCTGGCAAACATAGCTTGTTCGCGTTCGGTCCGCCCCCTATTCGTCATCATTGAGTAAACTTTGACCCTCTACCTCACAGTCAGCAGGCACATTCCAGCCAATCAGCAGCAGACCCCCCCTCCCAGTCCCTCCCACCTCCTAGACAGCATACAATTTAGATTAATTCTAAAGCTGCATTCTCTCTTTTTTTTGTGTTTATTATACATTATCCCCCATAGCCAGTGACCTGTATTTATTATACATTATCCTCCATAGCCAGTAACCTGTGTTTATTATACATTATCCTCCATAGCCAGTAACCTGTGTTTATTATACATTATCCTCCATAGCCAGTAACCTGTATTTATTATACATTATCCTCCATAGCCAGTAACCTGTGTTTATTATACATTATCCTCCCCATAGCCAGTAGCCTGTGTTTATTATACATTATCCTCCCCATAGCCAGTAGCCTGTGTTTATTATACATTATCCTCCCCATAGCCAGTAGCCTGTGTTTATTATACATTATCCTCCCATAGCCAGTAGCCTGTGTTTATTATACATTATCCTCCCATAGCCAGTAACCTGTGTTTATTATACATTATCCTCCCATAGCCAGTAACCTGTGTTTATTATACATTATCCCCCATAGTCATTTATCGTTGGACCTAGGCAGCATGATGTCTCAGGCCGGCCCAGAGAGTGAGTGAGTGAGTGAATAATATAATATATATGTTCAGAAACATTAGTAATATATGTAAATCGGGTTCATGCAAAGAGGGTGAAAAGGTATTAAAGAAAAACACACTTATTGCATCAAATTTACAAAGCCAAACTTTTAAAAGCTTTCCTCATTTCTTTCTCGGGATGAGGAATATATCGGTTGTAGACTGAGGATTTCCATCTGCCCAATCTTAATAATATGCACTGGAGTGTCAGTGTTGAAGGAGACCGAAGCTGCCCCTATTCTAAATGAAAGACCCGAGACATGGATACAACCCAATCTTAGGAGTAATGTTCTGATGTAGAAGATGAATTTAGATGTAGTCAGAGGGATTCAGTGAGAGTAGTGGTGAAATGTGTGTGGCATGACTGAGTGTGGGTAAGTAAGAGTCAAGTATTTTAACTGGGCACTTGTTCTAGGTGGGATAAAGTGGTATAGTGGATGGATGAGTAGTTTGGTTCGTTTTAGAGGTTTGTAGAGAAAGTATATAGTGATCATGATTTTTAGCGATATCCAATATTTTTAAGGTGGTCTCAAACAAACATAAAATGCTATATAAAATTTGTGGGAATATCAAATAGTCATGTACAGTAAATCAGAGAGGGCTCAGAATATCGAACCATCGATCGGTATCCAACCTTGTGCCAATGGGGAGTTTGCGGTTGTGCAAATGGACTGTTTGCGGTGCGTTAAACGGGGAGTTTGGTCTGTCACTGTGAAGCGGGCATAACCCTTATACTACCTGATCGATACAACATCATACCTGATGTTTTAAAGCACGCTATTTCAAACAATTTAGGAATGTTCGGTGATTCATGCCCTTTATGGATTAAAACCAGACTCTGCATCAACTACGCAATTTTCCATGGGAGTTTTGCCATGGATCCCCTTCCGGCATGCCACAGTCCAGGTGTTAGTCCCCTTGAAACAACTTTTCCATCACTATTGTGACCAGAAAGAGTCCCTGTGGGTTTTAAAATTCGCCTGCCTATTTTAGTCTATGGCGGTTCGCGACATCACTAATGATCACTGTGCGTATAGACAATGGCGAAATATATGCACAAAACAGACAAAATTGGCCAAGGCCCAATATTTCTATGAAAATCTGAACATCTCAAACCCTAGAAACTTTTGGAAAGTCATAAATAAACTACAAACTCCCCCAATCCACTCCCAACCCTCCACTGTCAAAGTGGATAACCAAATCCTGCCACTTCCCTTAGATGTAGCAAATGCCTTTAACAGTTATTTTGTCGGATGCTCTACTGCCCTGATTGCCAAGCTAATAAATGACACATCCTGAAACTACAAATGTGGATCAGGTCCCACTAAATTTTCAAAGTCCTAATATAGACAAGTTCATTTTTAGACCTGTACCTGTTAGTGTCATTGAAAAACATCTTAATCTAAAAATGAAAAACCAGTCCGGACCTGATCAAGTCCCAGCAATGCTGCTGAAGCTCAGTGCGCCGGCAATTGCTAAACCCGTTTCAACTCTTGTTAACGAATCCTTGGTGTCTGCATACATACCCAAACTTTGGAAGACTGCGAGAGTAGTGCCTATCAATAAAAGTGGTGACGATACTTTGGTTTCTAACTATCGCCCAATATCATTGCTCCCGGCATTGTCAAAAATCTTAGTTGTGTATGGACACATTTTTCTATGTGAGTACTACCAACAATTAAACTATCTGACCCCTGATCAATCGGGCTTTCGCCAGAATCACTCCACTACAACTGCCCTCTTAAAAGTTTGCAATGATATCCAAACTGGCATGGAACAAGGAGACCTAACTGGAGCTATTTTTCTTGATTTTGCTAAGACCTTTGACACAGTAGATCACGACATTCTACTGCATAAACTCAAAAACTCAGGTATTGGTGATCATTCGCTAAACTGGCTTTGATCGTATGTATCAGATCACTCGCAATATGTGTCCATTTCTGATAGCGACTCCCTCCCTCTCCCAGTCACGTGTGGTGTTCCCCAAGGTTCCATTCTCGGCCCCCTACTATTTACATTATTTATAAATGATCTGCCTAATGTCTGCAAATCCTCAAAATGTACACATGTACGCAGATGACACTAATCTATGCAAGCAATTCCAATCTATCGCAGCTTGAGGCTGTGCTCCAAGACCAGTTTACAGAGGTAGAAAAGTGGATCGCAAAAAACAAACTCTTCCTGAACACTGAAAAAACTGTCACAATGATCTTTGGAACAGTACCTAAATTACACAATTCCCACCTATCCATCAAAACAAATTCAAATGGCACCCCGCAGTCCACTCTTTCAAATACTTGGGTATGATGTTAGACCCCAATCTATCTTTTGCCCTGCACATAGAAAAGCTTGCATCTAAACTTTATCCAAAACTAGGTGCCCTGTACATAAACAAATCCTGCCTAAGCCCTTCAGTAAAGGAAAAGATTGTACAGCAAATGCTGATGCCAATCATTGATTATAGGGATGTAGTATATGCATCTGCATCGCAATCCCACATTAATAAACTCAATACATTGTATAACTCGTTCTCCCGATATGTGCTACAATGTAATTACAGGACCCACCATTGTGACGTGCTAAAAGAACTAAACTGGCTGTCGCTGGAATCCAGACGCACCCTTTATCTTTCCAGCCTTGTGTTTAAGAGCTTTTCTGGGAAACTCCCACCCTACCTGAACGCAATGCTTTCCCCGGCTGTTCCCACTTCCTATAACATCCGATCCAGTACCAACCTCAATACAAAAAGAAAGCAGCCCGATCCTCCTCCTACAGAGCGCCGCAATTGTGGAACGACCTCCTGCACAATTTTAAATCTTCCCTAAGCCTAAAGTCATTTAAGAGAGATCCCTCTCTACATACCTCAAAACAGAATGCACCTGTCATGGTTGATTATATATTTCCTACCTGTTCTATGTTAAATTTTGTATTTGTGTATTAATATTGTTTTTGTATTTTATTGTACCCTAATTGTAACAATGCAATGATTTGTGGACCCAGGACATACTTGAAAACGAGAGAAATCTCAATGTATCTTTCCTGGTAAAATATTTTATTAATAAATATTAAACCAAATATGGATATTTTTTTTTTTTTTCTCGAGGGAAAATAAAGTTTATAATCATATAGGAGAAAAAAAAAATAATAAAAAAAAAAACAAAAAAAACAGTACTCCGGTTTCATTTAATTGTATTTATTCTTCATTTAACATTGGACATTAATAAGCATTTGCCCATAATTGCCCTCAGTATGTTAGAATGATAATGTTGACAAGTTTTATGTCTTGAAATTCAATATATACAGGTTATCATTGAAACTACTCCTAAAGATAGTCTCAGTCAGTACTTATGTTTCACAGCCAAATAGGCAGAAAACACAAAAATAGTATTTCAAAAATGGTGTATTCAAGGGTGTTTTCGTGTGGAAATTACATTAGGGAAAGGAATACACCCATTGAAACCATATTAAGAGTTTTATCACCTATGGGGTCATTCTTCGGGTAGAGAAAAATGAATCCTATGTTATTACTGTATACAAACCTCAATCTGCATGAAGAATGAAAATTAAAATTAGCAAACTCTTTAATTGCTTAAAAACTAGCTTTTACATAAAAGGTCCCATTTTGCATACAATACGTCCTGACATACAATTAACCCCTTTGTATTGTGTGTATTGAAATTTAATTTATCACAATCTTAAAAAGTTTACTAAAATCGGCAATGGACATCCCAGGATCTAGGACTGTTCTCTGGCCATTCAGATATTTCTGTAAATCATGTGGAAGATTTGTCTTTATATTCTGAACCTATTATAGCTGTAAAGACATTTCATAATTTTATTTAGTTATAGTCTAAATACCAAGTCCATGGGCTGGAGAGGAGATATTTCTCTGCCTTTCAATATCAAGGTTTCCATTGACTTTCATTAAAATACTGCCACTAGGTGTTCAGACATTTTTCTATGTTCGATCATGCCAGAATCCCTATTTTATACTGTTCAATTTTTTTATTAACCTTTCAAATATTCCATAACTACATTTCTGGTAATATTACTGATCTCATTCATGTAGGTTTGGGTTTCCTTAAAGGGAAACTCTAGTGCCAGGAAAACAATACGTTTTCCTGGCACTGGAGGGTCCCTCTCCCTCCCACCCCCCAGTTGCTGAAGGGGTGAAAACCCCTTCAGTGACTTACAAGAGGCAGCGACATGTCCCACGTCGCTGCTTCCTCCTCCCCCGCTGCTCCTCCTTCTGCTTACGTCGTCCGGTGGGCGAGACTGATCTCGCCGGCCGGCCGAGGAGACCTAATGCGCAGGAGGAAGAGGAGGTTCAGAGAACAAGAGGATGTAGGGGAGGAGTCAAGTACCAGTATAGAAAAAAGAGGAAAGACATCAAGATGGAGGGAATAATTAATTTATCTGCACATTCTTTAAGTGATAGCGAAACTAGAGTTTTAAATAAAGGGTTAAAATTTGCCCCTCAAAGAAAATTTAATTCTTTCTCTGCATATATAGATATTTTAAAGTATTCTAGAGTTCTAACATTAAAAAGATTTTTTAACATTAATAAAAACCATACTCCTTTAGATACAAATCACACCTCATTAAGAAATAAATCCAACTTTTATCCAAGAACGTACCGCACAAGTGCAATAGACATGTTTGAAAAAACAGTAATTAGTTACCTTGAGAAATTGGAAAATAAAAATCATAAAAAGCATTTTAACTTAAGTTACAACGAAAAAATTGCCTTAGATGGATTGAGAAACAATAATAAGATCATTATTAAGCCAGCTGATAAAGGGGGTAGTATTGTCATTCAGAACACAGAGCAATATTTACAAGAATGTCATAGACAACTGGATGACAAGAATGTATATAAAATCTTATCAAAAGACCCCACAGAGGATATAAAACAGTCACTTTATGCACTTTTGGAAAAGGGAAAAGATTTAGATATATTGAATGATAGTGAATATAAATTTTTAAAAAATGAGTTCCCCCGTATACCTACCTTTTACGTTTTACCAAAGGTACACAAGGACATTCACAACCCGCCAGGTAGGCCCATAGTCTCTGGCATAGACTCTATCTCTGCTAATTTGTCTAAATTTGTGGATATCTATTTACAAGAATTTGTTAAAATTATGCCCTCATACATTAAAGATACCACAGACATCATTAGGATACTAAGAAATACCAAATGGGATAACTACTGTATACTTGTAACTAGTGATGTATCATCATTATATACTTCAATACCACATAACCTAGGAAGTCAGGTTATAAGGAGATGTTTGGAAGATTCCAAAAAAAATGTCACAACAAAGTATTGATTTTATAATAGAATGTATAACCTGGATTTTAAATAATAATTATTTTCTTTTTAATAATAAATATTACTTACAGTTACAAGGTACTACGATGGGGGCCAAATTTGCCCCTAGCTACGCCAACCTATACATGGCAGGTTGGGAGAATGAATTTATATATGGTAATGCGGAATGGGGGGCAAATTTGGTCCTATACCGCAGATATATAGATGATTTAATTTTTATATGGAAGGGAAATAGTGAGGATTTAGATATATTTTTAAATAGTAATGAGTGGGGCATAAAACTAACTAGCACTTACAGTACTGAGAATATAGAGTTTTTAGACTTAGCTATATATATTGAGAATATGGAGATCAAAACCAAAATTTTTTTTAAAAAAAGTTGATGCCAATAATTACGTACTATACAATAGTGGGCACTATACCCCATGGCTAAACAATATCCCTAAGGGCCAGTTTAGACGTATAAGAAGGAATTGCACTGATACAGAGATTTTTAAGCAACAGGCACATGTTTTAAAAAGGCGGTTTTTGGATAAAAATTACCCTGAGCAATTGGTATCTGATGCTTATGAAGATACAGTTCAACTTACACAGAATGAGCTCATTGAAAGAAAAGAATTCCTGAATATTGAAAATAAAAATTTTAACAATGTACCACTAGTGTTTGATTTTAACGTAGCACATAAAAATATAAGAAAAATAGTTAACAAACATTGGTATTTATTGAAAGAGGATCCAGATTTAGTTAAAATTTTACCTTCAAAACCCTTTATAACTTTCAGGGGTGCACCCAATTTTAACCTTATTCTCACACATAAAAATCCAGAAAGAAATATACAAAAACATTTTATGAATGATAGAAAAGGTTTTTATTCCTGTGGTCAATGCACAGGATGTAAATACAGTAAAAATAGGACCATCAAAGGTGTAAACAAGTTCAAAAGTAGACATAACCATGATGAATTTGATATTAAAGATTTTATTACCTGTTTTACAAAGAATGTAATTTATTTGCTAATCTGCCCATGTGGACTACAATACGTGGGACGTACTATACGACCACTCCACAAAAGAATAGGAGAGCATGTAAATAATATCCTGAGGGGAGTTAGTCATCATAGTGTCTCGGCCCATTTTAAGGCAAAGCATAATATGGATCCGAAGGGTCTGATCTTTTTAGGAATTCAAGTAGTAAAGAAACCATACAGAGGTGGAGATTTTATTTCAAAAGTTGGAAGAGAAGAAATGATGTGGGTACACAAATTAAAAACGTTAGAACCAAGGGGCCTCAATATAGAATTTGACCTTTTTAATTTTTTATAATTTTTATAATTTTTTATAATTTTTATAATTCCATATCCAAATTCTGGCAAATTTCTAAATAACTTTTTTAATAATAACTATTTATATTTATATACACATTAGTTTAAGCATTAAGATTATTGCACTTTTTGCATGATGCATGCCGCATATCTCACTTTAAGACATGTAACTTAGCACTTTAAATGTGATTCAGAATATGGTATTATATAATAAATTAATTTTATTCCCTTCTTCCTCTATTAAAAAGTAGGTACTGTGGAAATAGATAGTATAATATAGAGTGTACATATATATATATTGTTTTTGTAATCCATAAGGTATATAGGAAAAATGTTTTTTAGACATTTAGTGAATAATCCCTTTGCTATACTGAGTATGTAAATAACGTTTGACTATTAGAAATGCTAATGAGTTGGTCAGAGTAACCAACCAAAGGACAGCATTTTCGGACTGTTTTGGGTAAACACGCCCTGTGTAAAAGCTTTAAAAGAGACTGTGATGGATTAGTGGGCAGATCTGATGAAGCCGAGCACGTCGGCGAAACGCGTCATCACGCCCTGACGTCATTACGTCCAACGGCCGTAAGCCCCGCCTCCCGGAACAAGTGTGAGAGACAGTAGCCCTGAGAGCCTGGAAAGGACCTACGAAATTGTTTTGGACTATATCACACCGGTGAGGAGAAGGACATACAGCCTGACAACTGATTTTAATGATTGAAGTGTCTAAATAAAGGATTTTACTGCCATCACAGCCTCAAGCCTCTATATACCGAGATGCCTATACAGTTCAGAGCAGACTAAATTGCTCTACTCTTGTGAGTGTTTTGATTTATAATTTCAATATTTAAAATTTTATGCATATTGCCCTATGAGTTTTTTTCTGTTTTCTTTGAGTATATCACAGAATTGTCAACAGAAGCAACTTTTAAAAGTGAGTTTATTTTTCAATTAGCACTTATGTGGTCTGACACTAATGCACTTTTAAGATATCACATATGTATGTGATATTTATATCACTTGAATTGATCTATAGTATTTAAGCACAGTGCACATTATAATACTTTTGAAGAGTTATTATTATTATTGTTAATTAATATTTGTGTGAATTATTCACTAATATTGGTCTTAAAGGCACAGCGCACTTTATTTTTGGTTTTTTGTATGTTATGTGAGAGGAGCTTTTTCACGATATATAGTGCTGCTTTAATCTTATATTATACTGTACACATTAATTTTAGCGCCATTTTTACTTGTCTTTTGGGACCTAATGCGCATGCATTAGCGCACCCCATAGGAAAGCATTGAAAATGATTTTCAATGCTTCCCTATGGGGAATAGAGCGACACTGGAGGTTCTCACACAGCGTGAGGATGTCCAGCGACGCTCCAGCACAGAAAACCTGTGCTAGGGACCAGGAAGTTCCCTCTAGTGACTGTCTAATAGACAGCCACTAGGGGAGGACTTAACCCTGCAAGGTAATTATTGCAGTTTAAAAAAACTGCAATAATTACACTTGCAGGGTTAAGGGTAGTGGGAGTTGGCACCCAGACCACTCCAATGAGCAGAAGTGGTCTGGGTGCCTAGAGTGTCCCTTTAAGGTTTCAAACTTAAAAAAAAAAAAACATTTATATTCAACGTGATGGTTACTAGAGAAAGTACTAATGCATGATTTCACAAGGGGTCTACAACAGATTATACAATCCTGCAGATCTATTTTATCTAAGTCATTAGATCAGATTATGGGATCATATATTCCTCTAGAAAATGAACAATTAAACTCCTGGGCTCATGGGAAATTTTCAGTTACCAGTGATAAACGTAACCTAAACATAGAATTTATACTAATATCAGTAACTAATATGTCACTATTTGAAATGTATTATAGATTTTAGCTATTATTCACAACACTGCTTTAAAGAGGGAAGTAATGAGAAATATGATATTCATCAAAACAGTACACAGATAATGTCCTTTGAGGGACAATAACATGGTCCTACATACGTATGTGCAGCAATATTACAGGTTACAATATTACTGACTGGTTTGGGGGGTACATTACGATGCAGGTTTGGGAGTCATGAGCTCCCATTTGTAGCCCACATTAGTCCTAAAATGACTTATCAAGTGGGATATTCTGCTGCAACCTGACTTGTAATAAAGCTCTCCATTATAAACATTACACTATAATTAATGCTTCCAAACAGCAGGTATTAAATACATAAGGCCATAAATTGTTAGAGCCTTGTTAAACTATGCGGACTTTATTACTGTGGAGCTCTGTAATGTATTCTGATACTTTTTTTTATCTTTATTTGCTGTTGAACTTTATTACCCAAATCAGAGATTTTAAAACTTTATAAATACATATATCCAAGTTTTATATAAAATGTAAAAGTACCCTCCAAATAAGCTTCAGACATCATGCTTTACAAATAAATGGTAAAATTACACTAGGTTGGCATTCAAGATCAAATTCCTATTTCAGATAGGACAGTAGATGAGTTTAATTGAAACATTAAAATTTCAGTATGTTTAGTTATGTCTACATGGTCCTCTTGTGCCTCTCTAGCCTCATCCCATACCCATTTCAATGTAATTGGTGTATGTTAAAATGTGTGTTACCATCTGAATAAGTCTAATTAGCAGGTGATGCTTGTACAGAATTTGGTTCAATGTCTAATTGAAATCTCAGTCACACCCTGTCCTTACTTCCCTATAAAACCGCTAGACCAGGTACTGATCCTCAGTCTACAGTTTCTTGTTGATCAAGAACAGTCAAGATGTATCCCCTCTGAGAATTGTTCATATTGGAGTATCTGAAAGTTTTGTTGCATGTTCCACAAAGTTGCTGCATAATTCTACTGCAAGACCTCAGAGCTGAGCTCTATTCAGAGACCTTAATCTGGTGTTTTCTTTCATTTCCAAGGTAAGATCCATGCTCTATAATTAGTAATATTTTCTAGAGGAGACCCACTTTCACGTATTGTAATTGGTATCTCTCCTACTACTATCAGGGATCTGAAATCTCTAAAGCCTGACCTTCATTAAGCTCTCCTAACCTAAGCCTTGCAGCAGAAGGCTGGTTCCTTGGCTGAGAGTGTAGCGGATTAGTCTCAATCAATGAGTTAAGTATGGCACTACAAGGCTTTGCAAAGAAAGCTTCTGGCTCAATGTCTGAAGTAGTGGAGACTAGGAACAGTGCCTAACAGACCCCAATTAAGAAGCAGGGCACACCTGGCACTTTCCAATCGAGCTTGCTACATGAGGTAGTTTAAAGGTCATTCTAAGCACCATTAGGACTACAAAGTTAAATGTCCATGTGCCAACTCCCAGCTGTGAGTGGCTTAGAACCCCAGCAGTTTGTAATTAATATTTGCAACTCTCAGCTGTATCAAGCCGTGTGAATGCTCACTACATACTGTGTATTAATTGTGTCCTATTTATGTGTAGTGTGCGCACACAGCATGTCATCTTTGTTGGATACAGCCAGTCCACTGATGTCTCATGTAGGGAATTTATATATTAAATAAAAATTATCCCCATGGTTCCTCTTTAACAAGATCTAATAAATTGCTCAACTTTATATGGCAGAAGATATTTGCAGAAACCAATTCTATTACTGGAAAGCCAACTTTTTGGAAGCGGATTTAAAATGTAAATTTGGTTAGAAGTGATGTAACCATTTTATTTGCTCATTAATCATTTTATTAATATCTAATTTTGCATCTACAGATAAGCAAATGAATGCTGGAAAGCCATGGAAGACTAGAGTGCCACAACCATTGGAGGGCAGTATAAGGTGGTGAGAATCCTAGATGAAGGAGCATTTGGCAAGGTTTTAATGGCCAAAGGCCAACAATCAGGTAGAGTTACTACACATATAAGTGTAATGATCACAAAGTGTGTATTTCCCAATTTAATAGGTTGTACTAATTTGACACTGCTTCAACAATTTGTATTTTGTCACCTAGGAATTTTTTAGAATTCTTAATCCTTTCAGTAAAGGTATGTTGGCCAAAAACGTAATCCTCTTGAAATTATTTATAATTAATGCTTTAGAACCTAATGGTGTAGCATTTAATGGTTCAATATTGTCGGCAACTGAAGGCGTAAAATCATACCTTTTGCTATGCAATGTAAAATATTTAGCTGTTGATTTGTTTCTCTTGACAAAGTGAATTTGACCAATTCTGTTTTAATCTTTCCCTTTATACAGGAGAAGCAGTTGCACTCAAGATGGTATGAAAGGATCGAACATCGCTGCATATTGCTTTATTACCCTGTCATGAGAACATTATCCGCACGCATACAACCTATGTGCCCGATCCAGACCACTTTGTCATTAGCCAGGAGTTAGCTGCAGGTGGAACTTTGCATTCAATCATTGAGGATCAGATAAGCATCATTTTATACAATATTTGCTTTGTGAAGCAATGCCCCAACAGTTTGATATATTGAAATTGTTTTAATGTAAGAGTTGAAGTCCCGCTAAAACACATGTAAAATGTCAGGAATACAAATAGGTATTGCTGACCCTATAGTATAGTGCTGGAATCCAGGATTAGTACCCCCTGCCCCCTCTATGGCACTTAAATGTAGTTTTTCACACCTTTTCTCCCATGGCACTCTCCATGGCTGAAATCATTCATTCTGATCTCAGACAATCCCAAGCTTTTGTGAGGCCTTTTGTGCAAGCATGACAAAATTGCCACACTCTGCCAATCAGCATCACCTCAGAGATGCATTTCTATGGGAGTTGTTCAGCACTTCCCTACAGAGCGTGGAGATTCTGAACGCCAGTGGTGCACACTGGACTAGGAAGCACCTCTAGTGGCCAATATAATTATTTATAGGTAGCCATGTCAACACTGCCTTTTCTCTGAAAACGTAACTTACATTCCAGGTCAGACAAGGCAATACGCAGACAAACATTAGAAATGTTCATGGTTATTTACTAAAATGAAATAAAAATACATTTTTAATTTTAAGGCCAGAGAAGCCACAATGAAAACATAGAATGAGAGACATTTGCAATTTTGACCTTTGAAATCCTGTAGAATTTTCATTTTAGTAACTAGCCTTTTTGTTTAATATCTCACCTTCTCTGTATGTTTTTCTCACTGCTGACTGCGAAGCATTAAGGACAGATTATTATACCAAGGAGATGGAGCTAAAAATGGAGGTGCTCAATTGCAGGAGAAAACAGTGTGGGTTTTTATATTAATTATATTTCACGACAAATACTGGGTTATTCATAAATAAAAGGTTCTCTTTGGGGATCTGTTTATTCAAGTATTGTGTTTTCCTCACTTTTAGGTTGGGATTCCAGAAGATGTGGTGAAGCGATGTGCAGTGCAGCTGGGCCAAGCTCTCAAGTACATGCATGGCAAAGGGCTTGTACATGGGGACCTGAAACTGGACAAAGACTGCCATCACATTAAGCTGGGTGACTTTGGTCATTCCCAGAGTATCGGCGGTCTTGTCGGCTGTATGTCACACATTATACCATATATGAAAACCAACAACAGATACAAAATGTAGTCCGTCTCAGTGTGTACTTGAGACTAGCCACATATCTGGAAATATCTATAGCGATAGAGTGTAATGCAACAGTCCTGGCTTGCAAAACTGTGATTGTAACTAGAGACCCATAAACAGAAACAATAATAGTAATTAAATAAAGTGTATATACAGGTGGTGCTAGAATTCCATGCCAACCAAAGGGGGTATAGGTAGGGATATAATTACGCCATATAACATGTCTCAACCCTAATTATCAGCTTTATTATAATTCGCTATAAGGGTATGAGTATCAAGTGGCTAGGTCCCAGCCATAAATACCTCCTAGGAGATGTCCATAATTAGTATAGCAGAAGCTCTAGATAGAGCTAACTCAGAAAGAGAGGGACATAAAAATTGAAATATAGTGGTAATAACAGTCAAAAACAGACTGATAGTTTAAACTAAGAAGCCTATCAGTCTGTTTTTGACTGTTGTTACCACTATATATCAATTTTTATGTCCCTCTCTTTCTGAGTTAGCTCTATCTTGAGCTTCTGCTATACTAACTATGGACATCTCCTAGGAGGTATTTATGGCTGGGACCTAGCCACTTGATACTCATACCCTTATAGCGAATTATAATAAAGCTGATAATTAGGGTTGAGACATGATGATATATGGCATAATTATATCCCTACCTATACCCCCTTTGGTTGGCATGGAATTCTAGTACCACCTGTATATACTTTATTTAATTACTATTTTTTTCTGTTCATGGGTCTCTAGTTACAATCACAGTTTTGCAAACCAGGACTGTTGCATTACACTCTATCGCTATAGATATTTCCAGATATGTGGCTAGTCTCAAGTACACACTGAGACGGACTACATTTTGTATCTGTTGTTTTTTGTTTATCTGACTTAAGCACCTCTTGAGATATCTGGAGTCTCAAACCGGTACATTTGTCCCTGTGTGGCATCTGTCACTACCCCCTTGGTTACCTCTGGGGCAGTCTGTACAGGTATAAACACAGACGTTGAACTGTCTGTTCTTTGCTTTTTTTTTTTTTTGTTATTCCATATATGTCCCCTGAAATCAAAGGAGTATTTGATTTTGACCCCGGGTGTAGATATCTGGGCTTTTGGCATTCTCCTTCATGTGGCACTCATAGGGAGCTACCCATGGGGAAAAAACCAATGGAGGACGACCATAATTTCAGTGTGTTCATGGACTGGCAAAACAGAGGAGACTACCCCTCTCCTCCTCCTCTTGGCTTGGAAATGTTCACAATGGACATGTTCCTCACATTGTTGTCCCAGAACCCCTCCCTGAGGCCTTCCAATGATAAGGTGCTGAAATATCTCAATTATTCATGGCGGTCAATTGATATTTCAAGCAACAGTGAGGAGCCAATCATGAATGTAGTGACCATTGTGGAAAGCCAAGAGTATGATATCATCATACCAGGACATGATGAGGTGGTTATTATAGAAAATGGGGAAATGGAAAACATGTTTGTTGCATGTGTAGCAGTGGAGTCCGGTGACATTGTCTTTGCAGTGTCAGACAGCACCTCAACTGGTATTGAATCCCAGACTGATGCAGTTCCTATTCCAGGAACTGCATAACCCGTTCCATCAGGCTGACTATGACAAAGTGGATGGTGGAGTTAAGAACAAGATGCAGCTACTGCTACAGTGAGTATTGTTACCACATTCTCATAGATTTCAAAATATAGAAAATGATTTGCCACCTTTGCATATTAACAACCATTTGATTTATGCATGCACAGGAAAAAAAAGGAAACCAAGTCCTTTAACCTCTACAGGCTGTTGTAATCACCACATTTCAATAAGTCTTGTTGCTCATTGAGTGGTTTAACACAATACCAAAGTTGTCTTGGCTCTGCACCCCAAAAGCTACAAAAACTAATGGCTAGTGGGGTTTACTGCCCATGTGTTTCAAGTTTATCATGAGATAATGTAAAAAAAATTAAAAATGCACACAACAAAGTCCAGTAATTCATATATAATTACTATGTAAAATACATATAATGTACATTCTCAGAATTTAAAATCATTGCTTGATGTGTATTAGATACTATACCTATGATTCAATAATTATTATAATTACTTATGACAAATATGCAAATTAAACAGAATTTATTTTATTCCTTTCAGAGCTTCCATGTGCTGTCAATAAGGTGGACCCTGATAAACAACTGACATTGATGCCTGGAACTCCTGTCCCCCTCCAGCCAGTATTTCCATTTGCAACAGCAAATAAGGATTCTAAAAGAGTGTCTATATGGTCTCTATTGACATACAAGACTTTTTTTCTCTCCATTATTCTCTGTACAAGTATGCCTGTTGGCTATTGACTCCAATTCCAGTGGTGGCCTTGGACACCCTCCGATGATGGTTTCAGAGATGATTATAGTTGGCTATGTTGACACAATGTGACTTCATGCCAATGTGAACCATTACAGAATGCTGATTATTTGAAACCAGGAGGAGGTTTTGACTACTGCCAGGGCCGGATTAACATAGGGGCTGATGGAGCTGCAGCTCCAGGCCCATGAAATAGGCCTATTGATTTAAAAAAAATACTTTTTTTTTTTTTTTTTTTTACACACTACTCTTAGGGTTTCCACCTGGCTTTTATTTTAGTGGCACAGCCAGTATTTGAGGCTGCCCTTGTGGGTGCCAAGATTGAGTCATACTGGCAATACAAATGATGGTAATTTTCTCCGTTTAAACAGAGATTACAATGCAATACCAGCACTGACCAGTAGGGGTCGCTGTATTTGGAGAGAGGCAGGGATAGGAAGTTCCAGCATATTCCTCCCTATCTCTACTCCCTGATCCGCAGGGGACAGCAACTCCCACACTGCAGAGACAGCCTACAGCTTATGCAAGTGGGGGATGGGGGGAAAGGCGTAAAGGAGACATGGGGGACACAGAGACATGGGGACACTGTGTCCCCATGTCTCCCAGTGCCCCAAATGTCTGTGTCCCTGTGTCTTCAAGTGTCCCAGCCAGTCTCCCCAGGTCATCCCAGTGACATAGGGCACCCTGGGAGACATGGGGGAAATACACATGGAGCATTGAGACACTAAGGGACCTGGGGTAATTGAGACATGGGGGCACTGGGACAGTGGGAGACTATACAACAGTATCAAACAAGTAGTTTTTTGGTGATTTTTACAGCATTTTCTCTTATGGTCACTCCTTGTGATTTACATCATGTGATGTCACCCATACATAATTATGCAAATTAGTAAGGCCGGTCTGTTTTTCCAAGAAAGGTGGCAACCCTAACTACTTTTCACTTACACAGTCCAAATTTCCCATTAAGCACCTGCCAAATTGTATCTGCATGAATGTATTAAAAGACACTCCAGGCACAAATACTGCTTTACTTCATTTTTGTTTTGACCTAAAATATGCTGTATTTGTTTGCACAAATATTTAACTTTTGCATTATAAAAAATGTAAAGAAAACACAAGCCTGTGTCTTTAGCCACACCCCTGCTTTATAGAAAACTGTTCCCATATCAAATGTATGCACATGGCTCAGCCACTAAGACTACTGAATGATCTCCACTACAAAACAACCTGCATTGAGGGGAAGCTCCCACTCTACCAGAGTAGTAGAATGCTCTCCACAACTGTTCCCACCTCCTATAACCTCTGATCCAGTACCAGCACTTTTAGCATAATGCAATGTGGGGTGTGGTTAAATGCAGAAAAATACAGCGCTATTAGTGTGGCTAAAATCTTTTCAATGCATTAGTTGTATTAGGCCTGGAGTTGCCCTCTCAATGAGCTGGTGAATGTGACTAGTTTGGAGTAATTATTATAGGCTTTTTGTGGGGTTGGAAACTGCTTGTAGAGTTGCTTGTGTGGGAGGATGATAATTGTGGCCTTTTGCTTATGTGTTTGAGCAGTGTTCAGTGTAGTATGTTCATGAAAATAGCAAATTAAAAAATAAAATATTTTAAAAACAATGTACCGTATATACTCGAGTATAAGCCGACCCGAATATAAGCCGAGGCCCCTAATTTTACCCCCAAAAACTGGGAAAACTTATTGACTCGAGTATAAGACTAGGGTGAGAAATGCAGCAGCTACTGGTAAATCTCTAAATAAAATTAGATCCTAAAAAAATTATATTAATTGAATATTTATTTACTGTGTGTGTATGAGTGCAGTGTGTGTGTATGAATGCAGTGTCTGATGCAGAGCCTTGGTGGGGTGGGCATTTTTATTATTTTTTTATTTTATTTTAATAGTTTTTTTTTGTTATTAATTTTATTTTATTATTTATATATTTGTATTATTAATATTTGTCTTATTTTTTTCGTCCCCCCCTCCCTGTTTGATACTTGGCAGGGTGGGGGGCTTTCACTCCCTGGAAGCCAGTGGCATTTGCAGTTCAGTGGGGGGGAAAGGGGGCTGGCAGGAAGCACTTACCTCTCCTGCAGCTCCTGTCAGCTCCCTTCTCCTCCGTGCCGGTCCGGTCAGCTCCTCTGTCAGCTCACAGTGTAAGTCTCGCGAGAGCCGCACTATGACCCCGCGGCTCTCGCGAGAAAACACTTACACTGGGAGCTGACAGAGGAACTGCACGGACCGGCGCGGAGGAGAGAGGAGCTGCAGGAGAGGTAAGCGCTCGCTGCCAGCCCCCAGTCTGTATTAAGGCAATGTAAATTTCCATAATACAGACAGTGACTCGAGTATAAGCCGAGTTGGGGTTTTTCAGCACAAAAATGTGCTGAAAAACTCGGCTTATACTCGAGTATATACGGTAAGTAATTATGGCTACAATGTCAATTTAATAAATCCATTAAACTTGCTGTATCTGCTTTTTTTGGAAGGGGTGAAGTTAGGCAGGGAGAATCTTTGAATTCAGGGCCTAAAATGGGACCTGACTTGTAAAACCATCCATGCGGTCATACAAAGATTAATTTGTTTTAGTTTTTTGTTAAGATGAAAAACAAAAAAACACTAGCTATGTATTTTTAAACTTTGTAATATGACCAATACAATGACGGTTCCTTCCATGAAATTTTTAAAGGAACATTCTAAGCACGAAAACAATGTTATTTTCAATGGATTCTAAAGTGTAAGGAACCCAACGTTCTATTCCTTACACTATAGTTCCCTCGTCACCCCATCATAAGCATCCCTCTCCCCCTAGTGCTGCAAGGGTTACACATCAATACAAAAAATAAAAATCTTACCAGATTCCAGTGCTGTTCTCCCTCAGTGCTGGCTCAGCGCTTTGCCTCCTCTGATGTCATCCCAAAGAGGAGCTAATGCGCGGTGAGGCACATTAGTCCCTCCCCATGGGAAAAGCATGTTTTACTATGGTGGGCTTTACCGACGGATGCCCTCGTTACTAAAATGTGTGAATGTCCTTGTTACTAAAAGTCGCCTAGAAAGCAGTAAGTGCTCGTGGCTGTCTGCCACTAGGGACAATCTTAGTTCTGCAATGTGATCATTGCAGTTTCACAAAAACATCCACACATGCAAACCCTATAAACAATCACACTTGTCCAGCTCCACACAGCCACATTCAGCAATCGCACACAGAATTACACTCAGAAAAGAACAATTCATTTTCAGTTAAAACTAAACTGGAAAATTTAAAAGTCATGTTCATGGATGCCAATAGATTCTGTGATACATTGAAAGAAAAAAAAAAACACTAGGTCAAATTAAAGTTGGGGATGGTAATTTGTATGACAACTATTTCCACACTAATTTCAAGGTGTATTCCAAATTTTATTCAGTAGCGGTGAGAATCTCAAAATCTTTCATCATTACAATAATTTTATCACATCACTTCTCAAACTCCTAAAACAAATACCTATCATTTAGAGTGATGAATGGAAATAAAAACAAAACCTAGAGGGGATGGAATAGTTACCCTAAATTGGAGTGAGGAGTGCCTCCTCTACTTATAATAAACTATTTTAAATATGAAATAGAAGAAGGTGCTCACTAGAAGTGAATTGGAGTATTTTTGAATTGGATGTCCTATAACACATTTTCTATTTGTCCAAAGTGCATTTTTGTTTAAAAAACAAAACAAAAAAACACAAACCCTCAAGTTAATTACACTGTAGGAACATCAATGCAATTTAGCATTATCAATGCAACATTTTATATAATGCTCATGTATAGGTTGTACAAGCTGTGTTTAATGCTATGGCATATCAGATTTGATATTGATTAACCTAAATCAAAACAAACATTTTGCTAGTCACCGAACTAAATTCTTGTCAAAAACGTGGTGGTATGTAAGTGTTCATGTGGAATTAAATTAAGTTAAACACTAATTTATTAATCTGTCATGGTGTGGTGTTTATGGCATCAATGCCTTTACATGGAGCTGAGCGGGGACCCACCAAAGTGCAGGCTATTTCAGCTGCTGCCTGTTCTCAGTATTCTCTTGTGCCCCATTTTTTGCATTCCAAATGTGAAATTTAGAATCACAAATCAAAATAAACAGATAAATAAAAACATTATCTATATCATGCATTCACTAATATATAGGGGTTCAGCACATTCTGTAATGAATGTTCTATATTGATCTAGGTTCAGATAAGACACCAAGGATGATATATGGTCATATAAATGTTTGTTACCAACTGTGAATAGACATCACTTTAGATCGGAATGAAAGGGCACAAAAATGGGCCACAGTACTAGAAAATCGTGACAAAAAAAGCTCCTATATTTCCCCTCAATTACACACTTCTTACTAGATCAAGTGAGCAAAAATGATTGAGACCTGAGCAGAGATTTACCGAAGGGCAAGCTACTGAGTATCTCCAAGGTTTTGTCCGTTCTCAGTGTTCTCATACTCTGATTTTTAATATTATGTTTACTTATCCCTATAAACAAATTTATATTTCACACATCAAATGTATAGTTTAATGTAAAAACGCTTCACCCTTTAACCTGCAACTAGGTGCCCCCCTCTATAACCTCCTCCCCCCCGACAGTCATTGTTCTAAGTTTGGTCCTTTGCACCTGGCAGTCACCATAGAGAAAGCATACAGAGAAGAGGGGTAATTAGACAATATCTCTATTTCTCCTTATTCGCAATGTGTGCCCTGACTGTGCCTGGACTCACCCGAATAATGTGATTTGTTAATGCTTTGCTGTATAGATTTTTCTTTTTACACATACATGTAAAAAAAAAAAAAAAAAACCTTCCACCCCCCACAAAAATTATAGGTGATATTTAATGTTTTATCAAATAGTGTAATTTCCAGACATAAGTTCCCCTTTAAACATTATAGAATTAATGATATTACTATAATTGGCAAATGAGAAGGACTATTAAGACATTTATACATTTTTTAAAAACTGATATTTATGCTGTCATTGTACACAGACTCCTGTGAGTTAGATAAGAACATTTGGAAAAACATAAAAAAAATAAAAGTAATGTTCTGCATATCAGGTCCCTTATGAACCAGTTAGATATAGGACTCACAGGTCACTACATTAGCATGGACATTTATGTAACATGTAGTGATGTCCCGAACGGTTCGCTGGCGAATAGTTCCTGGCGAACATCGCTTGTTCGCGTTCGCCACGGATGGCGAACATATGCGCTGTTCGGTCCGCCCCCTATTCGTCATCATTGAGTAAACTTTGACCCTGTACCTCACAGTCAGCAGACACATTCCAGTCAATCAGCAGCAGACCCTCCCTCCCAGACCCTCCCACCTCCTGGACAGCATCCATTTTACATTCATTGTGAAGCTGCATTCTTAGTGAGAGGAGGGACTGTGTAGCTGCTGCTGATTTGATAGGAAAATTGATAGCTAGGCTAGTGTATTCAGTGTCCACTGCAGTCCTGAAGGACTCATCTGATCTCTGCTGTAAGGACAGCACCCCAAAAAGCCCTTTTTAGGGCTAGAACATCAGTCTGCTTTTTTTTTCTGTGTAATGTAATTGCAGTTGCCTGCCTGCCAGCCTGTGTGTCAGGCTCACAGCATATACTGTGCCCACTTGCCCAGTGCCACCACTCACTCACTGGTGTCACAATAGCTTGCATTTAACAAAAACAAAACTTTGACTGCAATATAATAGCAGTCTGTTTCCTTCACGCGTGTGCATTTCAGGGCCTGCCAGGGCACAGTGTCACACCAGTGCAACTCATATCTGGTGTAACAGTAGTGTACATTTAAAAAAAAAATACAATTTTGACTGTAATAGATTGAATAGCAGTTAGTTGTCTGCAAGCGTGTGTGTCAGGCCTACAGCATCTACTCTGCCAACTTCTGCCACTGCACAGTGCCACTCATATCTGTTGTCACAGTAGCTTGCACACATAGTACCACTAATCCAAAAAAAAAATGACAGGCAGAGGCAGGCCACCCCGCAGGGGCCGTCGTGGTCATGGTGTTGTGATTCCCTTTGGCCCTAGAATAATGCCCAGTGTTCGGAGGCCACGTACCCTGAACTCGAAAAGTTCTGAGGACATAGTTGATTGGCTAACACAGGACACCCAATCTTCTACAGCTTCCGCTCGGAACCTTGACGCACCATCCTCCTCCAGCTTAGCTTCGGGCACCTCTCAAGTTACCACTCGCCCACCTGCCGCCACCACCAACTACTAGCACCACAGCCGCTTCACTTGGTATGTCAGAGGAGTTATTTACACATCAGTTGGAAGAAATGAGTGATGCACAACCATTATTGCCAGAGGATGTAGATAACAGGGATATGTCTCAGGCAGGCAGCATTACACATGTACGGTGTGATGATGTTGTACCTGCTGCTGCTTCCTTTGCTGAGTTGTCAGATACAAGTGAAGCGGTTGATGATGACGATGCATCCGTGGATGTCACGTGGGTGCCTGCTAGAAGAGAAGAAGAACAGGGGAAAAGTTCAGATGGGGAGACAGAGAGGAGGAGGAGGAGACGAGTTGGAAGCAGGGGGAGGTCGTCACAAAGAGCTAGTGGCACAGTCAGACAGCATGCATCGGCACCCCGGGTAAGCCAGACAGCACGCCAATCAACGCATACTGTTGCCACCACCAGAATGCCGTCATTGCAGAGCTCAGCAGTGTGGCATTTTTTTTGTGTGTCTGCCTCGTACAACAGCGATGCCATTTGCAACCTGTGCCAAAAGAAACTGAGTCATGGGAAGTCCAACACCCACCTAGGTACAACTGCTTTCCGAAGGCACATGATCGCACATCAAACGCCTATGGGATCAACACATGAGTACAAGCAGCACACAAACTCTAAGCCGCCATCATCCTCCTGGTCCAGCATCTTCAGCCACGTCAACCACTGCTGTCCTCCTTGCCCCCTCTCAACCATCCGCCACTCCGTCTCTCGCCTTGAGCAGTTCCTGCTCATCTGCCCACAGTCAGGTGTCTGTCAAGGACATGTTTGAGTGTAAGAAGCCAATGTCACAAAGTCACCCCCTTGCCCGGCGTCTGACAGCTGGCTTGACTGAACTCTTAGCCCGCCAGCTTTTACCATACAAGCTGGTGGAGTCTGAGGCATTCAAAAATGTGTAGCTATTGGGACACCGCAGTGTAAGGTACCCAGCCAAAAATTCTTTGCACAAAAGGCAATCCCCAACCTGTACTCGATTGTGCAAAAGGAAGTAATGGCATGTCTGGCACACAGTGTTGGGGCAATGGTCCACCTGACCACTGATACCTGGTCTGCAAAGCATGGTCAGGGCAGGTATATCACCTACACTGCGCATTGGGTAAACCTGCTGATTGCTGCCAAGCATGGAATGCGTGGCTCTGCAGAGGAGTTGGTGACACCGCCACGACTTGCAGGCAGGCCTGCTGCCACCTCCTCTACTCCTCCTACTCCATCCTCTTCCATAACCTCCTCGGCTGAGTCCTCTTCTGCTGCTGCATCTTGCTCCACATCAACGGCACCCCGCCAGCTCTCTAGGTACTATTCCACATGCCGGATACGGCAGTGTCACGCCGTCTTTGGGTTGACTTGCCTGAAAGCAGAGAGTCACACCGGACCAGCACTCCTGTCCACCCTGAACGCACAGGTTGATCAGAGGCTGACTCCGCACCAACTGGAGATCAGCAAAGTGGTTTGTGACAACGGAAGAAATTTGTTGGCGGCATTGAAGTTGGGCAAGTTGACACATGTGCCGTGCATGGCACATGTGTGCAATCTGATCATACAACGCTTTGTGCATAAGTACCCAGGCTTACAGGATGTCCTTAAGCAGGCCAGGAAGGTGTGTGGCCATTTCAGGCGTTCCTACACGGCCATGGCGCACTTTTCCAATATCCAGTGGCGAAAAAGCATGCCAGTGAGGCGCTTGATTTGCGACAGCCCGACACGTTGGAATTCAACACTCCTAATGTTCGACCGCCTGCTCCAACATGAAGAAGCCGTTAATGACTATTTGTATGACCGGAGTACTAAGACAGACTCTGCGGAGCTGGGATTTTTTTTGCCACGTTACTGGACGCTCATGCGCAATGCCTGTAAGTAGCGGTCCTGCCACATATGTGCTTGCCTATACCTCTGTATAAAGTAATGGTTTTGCCTATGGATGTCTATGCAGGTCTGCATCTCCATGTTTGTGTTCTCCAATTTAAGGAAACATTTAGAAAAAATACTTTTAAAAAAACCTGTTGTGCAGGGCATGAATATTGATGCCTGGAATTACAGTGGTTTCAAAAGTCACCTAGGTCAGCAATTCTCACACCCTATACAGGAGTATGAAAAGCCATTTTTAAACAAAAAGGTAGAATACAAACTTTTAGAAAGCATATGTGTAAGGTGTGATAGATGGTGCCAAACCAATAGATATTTAAAGAACAGAAATCATTCATATTTATATGCAGGGCATGAAAAGTGCTGTCACACCAACAGCATGAAGGAGGTAGTAAATCCTCAAACATTGGGAATTTATTAAATCATTGTGGATTTTTCATCAAGGATTAGCTAAAACTGTAAGAGTATATTACAATAGCAGAAAGACAAAAGAAAGGGTAGTTAGGAGGTGGAAAAAACACCCCTACACCCCTTAACCCCTTAAGGACACATGACATGTGTGACACGTCATGATTCCCTTTTATTCCGGAAGTTTGGTCCTTAAGGGGTTAAATTAGGTTACAGGAGGTATGTAGGGCTTAACCCTGAATAATAGAGAAAAAAGGTGAAGTGGAAAAGGGGATCCCCCTGTTCAAAACAGGTGAAAACTCCAAACCACTAAAGGGTACCTCCTTGGGTAAAATGTTACAAAAATTGGGTAATATAACCTTTATTAACACCTAAATATATCAAGTGAAAGTGTATAAGTGTTAAATAACCAACACCGATAAAAAAGTGGACACACTGAGATACAAGTTGCTTAACTGTAAGGTGAGACAAATATGTCTAACTAGCAATCAGTAGGGTAGAAACATCTTAATGACAGAAAAAACAGCAACAAAGTATCCAGACTGGAAACAAAAAAGTAAATGAGGATACAAAGTATCTAGCAGTGTCAACCTAAGTGATGACAGGGTTACAGACAAATATAGAGATGCCTGAAAGGATGTCCCACATGGAGAGGGACAAGTCACAAAATAATACAGAAACAGTAATAGAGGGTAGTAAGGGTAGTGGGAGTAAATCCCATAAAAGTGAAGAGACCCTAATGAACCCTCATCTAACCTGAACTGACTGTCTAAACCCACACTGCTAACTGCTGCTTCGAGGCAGCCTAACAACAAAACCCCCCAGTCTATAGTAGAGGGCGGCTAGATGTCGCCAGACAGAGCCCAGATAGGTAGAAAGAAGAATAAGTAAAGTTAAGTTACTTGGAGAACATAGCGTCGGCTGTTAGTACCTCCAAGAGAGAGTAAATGTTAAATAAAATAGCGTCGACTATCAGTAGCTCGACGCGCGTTTCGGCGTTTTCAATACGCCTTTGTCAAGAGCGTATTATTCATTTTTATAGATTTTTTTATTTATAAATCCCTCAGTTTATTATTTTAGGCAGTATTTAATTTAGTTTTATACCAACACAATATAATGTATTATGTCATGTTTTTCTATTTTAAAATACAATGTGTTTAAATGAACTGTTAGTATTCATTATTCTTCCACTGTATATAATTATGCTATGGTTTTATTTGAATTTATTTTACTGAAGATGCAGAGTGAGATTTATGTAGTAGAAATTCAATTTTAATAATAAAAATGCTCCATTAGATGAAAGGTTAATATTTGAACTGTGTAATTAGACCAGATAGTACATAATAGAAGGGAGAACCGAGAATGCCATCCTCTGATGAAGTGATCCTATGATCACGAAACGCGTAAGGCGGCATTCTACATCGATTTCCAGGATAGCAGGCTGGAACGCATCCAGAGCCCCAGTGGAACGTACGCAGCTGGCAGCAAGTTCATACACCGCACGAGGAGGTTCTTACTCTATTTCATCCGGCCGGTGAGAGTTATTTACATCTTTTGGACCCTCAGACTGTAGACTTGGCAGCAACTGCTCTTCATACTTGGGAATTTTATTGTCGTTTATATGAAGTGTGTAAGTTTTAGACAGTGTATTGATGCTAATAAAATCTTTTATATTGTAAGCAATCTGTCGGCTACACAATATAAATGACATGGCACTTTGGATTTCTACTACAGTGGGATAATTTATTTATCCTACTTATTTTATTTATCTTTTAGTGTATTGGTTTATGTATAGGACAGAACCTCTACTAGATTATTTACTCAGCTATTTTCTATTTCTCTTGCCCCTACATGGGAAGAAAAGATACAATTAGCCGATATATTTTCTGCCTAATATTGCTACTTTGTGAATATACATCAAAGCCACTGTTAAAAATACAAGTTCCACAGAGTCCTGCAACCACTATTGTTTATTCAATAGGCACCAAATCATTTCATTTATGTGCCTGTGTGCGCGCGCATCTGTGTGTCAGATTCATATACACTGGCACAGATAGTATCTGTGTGTATGTATCTGTGTGTCAAAGTGTGTGTGCGCGCGCATCTGTACGTGCCAGTGTGTGTATGTATCTGACACAGTGGCACACCGATACACACAGACCGTGGCGTACACACAATCCATGGGGCCCCGGTACGAAACTGATCCATGCCCCCTCCCCCCTGAATGTATACCAATATCAGTAACTACGTAATTATATTTTAGCTATTATTCACAACACTGCTTTAAAGAGGGAAGACAGAAATATGAGTAGCCCACATAAATCCAAAAATGACAGTTATCAAGTGGGATATTCTGCTGTACCCTGACTTGTAATAAAGCTCTCCATTCTAAAAATCACACTATAATTAATGCTTCCCACCAGCAGGTATTCAATACATAAGGCCATAAATTGTGGGAGCCTCAATGAACAAACAATGCTGACTTATTACTGTGGAGCTTTGTAATGTATTCTGATATTTTTATATTTATTTGCTGTTGAACTTTATTACCCAAATCAAAGATTTAAACTTTATAAATACATATTGCCAAGTTTTATATGAAATGTAAAAGTACCCTCTAAATAAGATTCAGACAGCATGCTTTACATACAAAAATGGTAAATAAAAAATTACACTAGGTTGGCATTGAAGATCAAATTCCTATTTCAGATATAACATTAGATTAGTTTCATTGAAACATTAAAATTTCAGTATGCTTAGTTATGTGTACATGGTCCTCTTGTGCCTCTCTAGCCTCATCCTATACCCATTTCAATGTAATTGGTGTATGTTAAAAAGTGTGTTACCATCGAATAAGTCTAATTAGCAGGCGATGCTTGTATAGAATTTGGTTCAATGTCTAATCAGAATCTCAGCCACACCCTGTCCTTACTTCCCTATGAAACCGCTAGACCAGGTACTGATCCTCAGTCTACAGTTTCTTGTTGATCAAGAACAGTCAAGATGTATCCCCTCTGAGAATTGTTCATATTGGATTATCTGAGAGTTTTGTTGCATGTTCCGCAAAGTTGCTGCATAATTCTACTGCAAGACCTCAGAGCGGAGATCTATTCAGAGACCTTAATCCGGTGTTTTCTTTCATTTCCAAGGTAAGATCCATGCTCTATAATTAGTAATATTTTCTAGAGGAGACCCACTTTCACGTGTTGTAATTGGTATTTCTCCTGCTCTACTCCTATCAGAGATCTGGAATCTCCAAAACATGACCTTCCATTAGCTCTAACTTAAGCCTTGCAGCAGAAGGCTGGCTCCTTGGCTGAGAGTGTTGCGGATTAGTCTCAATCAATGAGTTAAGCATGGCACTGCAAGGCTTTGCAAAGAAAGATTCTGTCTCAATGTCTGAAGTAGTGGAGACTGGGAACTGTGCCTAACCGACCCCAAGTAAGAAGCAGGGCACACCTAAACTATTAGAATTTCTATGAAATATTTGCTTCATGTGTATTCGATGGTCCTAGGACTGATTCAATAACAAGGGTTTTTATTGTAAGTAGAACCAACACAGAGAAAGGTGTGGAAATGGGTGGCGCTTATAGATATAATTAAAGACAATTTCAAAAAGCTGCTATAAAACACTCATGACGGTACTCCAAAAACCACTCTCCACATGCAAAAACGAACAATAAACCTCAAATGGGTCAGTGTAATCACCTTCCCACTATTGGTAAGAGTAGCGCTAATAGGTTTATATTCAAAGTGCTCAAGAATACAAATGTCCACTTACCACTCAGGGTAATGCCAAAATGTAGACATATAAAGGAAAAAACACAGAAAGCATATATATGGTAATAACGTAAAGCCTATATTGAAGTGGATTTGAATGTATGCAGATAAACACATTTATTAGAGCCTTTTATGTGGGTATAGTCTCTAAACACTTAAGTATCCGTACCTTTAAGGTAGGCAGCGAGACCATATTGGTTCTGCTTGCTTTTCTCTTCCCTCCTTTCAGTCAAGGTGAAGAAACAAAAAAGAGAAACAAAGACTTCTGGGTGCAGATTGTTTAACCCTTAGCATGCAGTGCAATATCTCTTTAAGGTGTAAAGAAAATGGTGCTCACCTTTTTAAGAGCCTTTTAATAACTGGCTCTAAGTATGAATGGTGTATGTGTCTAATATTAGGGGTGACACTACCCTTAACCGGATCCAGGAACTCAAGATAGAGGTGGGTATATTCAAACACGAAATTTATTGTATAGAGTAAAATAAAAGATAATAAAAATATCAAATAGTAATAAAAAGTATGAATAAATACAATATGTGCCAAAGTCCTTCCTCTCCTGTTCTACCAAGACGCGTTTCGCCTTCTCCGCTGGCTCTCTCAATTGGTATTCTGCTGATTTCCTGTTTTCCGGTTTTTAAGAGAGTTTATTTCTCCCGCCCTTCCTCTCTGCGTCCAATCGTTCATCCGATGTCAGGTGATCTTAGTTGCGGCTTCTAATTGCCGTTACGTCACTTCCGAATCGCTGTCCGGAACTACATTACCCAAAAGTCTCTTCTCTGTAGTTCTGGCAGCGTACCGGAAGTGACGTAACGGCAATTAGAAGCCCAGCACCCCTACCCCCCCAAAGCACACCAACCCCCCCCCACACACACACACACACACACACACACACACACAGCAACCATCACACACACACACACACACACACACACACACACACACACACACACACACACACACACAGCAACCATCACACACACACACACACACACACAGCAACCATCACACACACACACACACACACACACAGCAACCATCACACACACACACACACACACACAGCAACCATCACACACACACACACACACACAGCAACCATCACACACACACACACACACACACAGCAACCATCACACACACACACACACACACAGCAACCATCACACACACACACACACACACAGCAACCATCACACACACACACACACACACACACACACAGCAACCATCACACACACACACACACACACACACACACACAGCAACCATCACACACACACAGCAACCATCACACACACACACACACACACAGCAACCATCACACACACACAGCAACCATCACACACACACACACACACACACACACACAGCAACCATCACACACACACAGCAACCATCACACACACACACACACAGCAACCATCACACACACACACACACACACACACACAGCAACCATCACACACACACACACACACAGCAACCATCACACACACACACACAGCAACCATCACACACAGCAACCATCACACACACACAGCAACCATCACACACACACACAGCAACCATCACACACACACACACACACACACACAGCAACCATAACACACACACACACACACACACACAGCAACCATCACACACACACACACACACACACACACACACACACACAGCAACCATCACACACACACACACACACACACACACACACACACACACAGCAACCATCACACACACACACACACAGCAACCATCACACACACACACACACAGCAACCATCACACACACACACACACACAGCAACCATCACACACACACACACACACACACACACACACACACACAGCAACCATCACACACACACACACACACACACACACACACACACACACACACAGCAACCATCACACACACACACACACACACACACACACACACACACACACACACACACACACACAGCAACCATCACACACACACACACACACACACACACACAGCAACCATCACACACACACACACACACACACACAGCAACCATCACACACACACACACACACACAGCAACCATCACACACACACACACACACACACACAGCAACCATCAAACACACACACACACACACAGCAACCATCACACACACACACGCAGCAACCATCACACACACACACACATAGAGCAACCATCACACACACACACACAGCAACACACACACACACACAGCAACCATCACACACACACACACACACCGCAACCATCAGACACACACACACACACACACAGCAACCATCACACACACACACACACACACAGCAACCATCACACACACACACACACAAACAGCAACCATCACACACACACACACAGCAACCATCACACACACACACACACACACCAACCATCACACACACACACACAGCAACCATCACACACACACACACACACAGCAACCATCACACACACACACACACCGCAACCATCACACACACACACACACACACCAACCATCACACACACACACACACACCAACCATCACACACACACAGCAACACACACACACACACAGCAACACACACACACACACACAGCAACCATCACACACACACACACACACACACACACACAGCAACCATCACACACACACACACACACACACACACAGCAACCATCACACACACACACACAGCAACCATCACACACACACACACACACAGCAACCATCACACACACACACAGACACAGCAACCATCACACACACACACACCGCAACCATCACACACACACACACACACAGCAACCATCACACACACACACACCAACCATCACACACACACACACCAACCATCACACACACACACACCAACCATCACACACACACACACAGCAACCATCACACACACACACACACACAGCAACCATCACACACACACACAGCAACCATCACACACACACACAGCAACCATCACACACACACACACACACACACACAGCAACCATCACACACACACACAGCAACCAACACACACACACACACACAGCAACCATCACACACACACAGCAACCATCACACACACACACACACACACACACACAGCAACCATCACACACACACACAGCAACCATCACACACACACACACACACACAGCAACCATCACACACACACACACACACAGCAACCATCACACACACAGCAACCATCACACACACACACACACACACACACACACAGCAACCATCACACACACACACACACACACACAGCAACCATCACACACACACACACACACACACAGCAACCATCACACAGCAACCATCACACACACACACACAGCAACCATCACACACACACACACACAGCAACCATCACACACACACACACACACACAGCAACCATCACACACACACAGCAACCATCACACACACACACAGCAACCATCACACACACACACACAGCAACCATCACACACACACACACACACACACAGCAACCATCACACACACACAGCAACCATCACACACACACACACACACACACAGCAACCATCACACACACACACACACACACACAGCAACCATCACACACACACACACACACACACACAGCAACCATCACACACACACACACACACACACACACACACAGCAACCATCACACACACACACACACACACAGCAACCATCACACACACACACAGCAACCATCACACACACACACACAGCAACCATCACACACACACACACACACACACACACAGCAACCATCACACACACACACACACACACACACAGCAACCATCACACACACACACACACACACACACCCATCACACACACACACACAGCAACCATCACACACACACACACACACACACACACACACACACACACACACACACACACACACAGCAACCATCACACACACACACACACACACACACCAACCATCACACACACACACACACACACACACCAACCATCACACACACACACACACACCAACCATCACACACACACACACACCAACCATCACACACACACACACACACACCAACCATCACACACACACACACACACACACCAACCATCACACACACACACACACACACACACCAACCATCACACACACACACACACACACACCAACCATCACACACACACACACACACACAGCAACCATCACACACACACACACACAGCAACCATCACACACACACACACACAGCAACCAACACACACACACACAGCAACCAACACACACACACACAGCAACCATCACACACACAGCAACCATCACACACACACAGCAACCATCACACACACACACACACAGCAACCATCACACACACACACACACAGCAACCATCACACACACACACACACACAGCAACCATCACACACACACACACACACAGCAACCATCACACACACACACACACACAGACACAGCAACCATCACACACACACACACCGCAACCATCACACACACACACACACACACAGCAACCATCACACACACACACAGCAACCATCACACACACACACACACACAGCAACCATCACACACACACACACACACAGACACAGCAACCATCACACACACACACACCGCAACCATCACACACACACACACACACACACACACACACACACACACACACCGCAACCATCACACACACACACACACAGCAACCATCACACACACACACAGCAACCATCACACACACACACAGCAACCATCACACACACACACACACACAGCAACCATCACACACACACACACAGCAACCATCTCACACACACACACCAACCATCACACACACACACACCAACCATCACACACACACACACACACACACACACACAGCAACCATCACACACACACACACACACACAGCAACCATCACACACACACACACACACACACACACAGCAACCATCACACACACACACACACACACAGCAACCAACACACACACACACACACACACAGCAACCATCACACACACACAGCAACCATCACACACACACACACACACACAGCAACCATCACACACACACAGCAACCATCACACACACACAGCAACCATCACACACACACACACACACAGCAACCATCACACACACACACACACAGCAACCAACACACACACACACAGCAACCATCACACACACACACACACAGCAACCATCACACACACACACACACAGCAACCATCACACACACACACACACAGCAACCATCACACACACACACACACAGCAACCATCACACACACACACACACAGCAACCATCACACACACACACACACAGCAACCATCACACACACACACACACACACACACACAGCAACCATCACACACACACACACACACAGACACAGCAACCATCACACACACACACACACACAGCAACCATCACACACACACACACACACAGCAACCATCACACACACACACACACACACAGCAACCAACACACACACACACACACAGCAACCATCACACACACACAGCAACCATCACACACACACACACACACACACACACACACACAGCAACCATCACACACACACAGCAACCATCACACACACACACAGCAACCATCACACACACACACACACACACACACAGACACAGCAACCATCACACACACACACACACACACACACACAGACACAGCAACCATCACACACACACACACACCGCAACCATCACACACACACACACACAGCAACCATCACACACACACACAGCAACCATCACACACACACACAGCAACCATCACACACACACACACAGCAACCATCTCACACACACACACCAACCATCACACACACACACAGCAACCATCACACACACACACACACACACACAGACACAGCAACCATCACACACACACACACCGCAACCATCACACACACACACACACAGCAACCATCACACACACACACAGCAACCATCACACACACACACACACACACACACAGACACAGCAACCATCACACACACACACACCGCAACCATCACACACACACACACACACACACAGACACAGCAACCATCACACACACACACACCGCAACCATCACACACACACACACACACAGCAACCATCACACACACACACAGCAACCATCACACACACACACACAGCAACCATCACACACACACACACAGCAACCATCACACACACACACACACACACACACCAACCATCACACACACACACACACACCAACCATCACACACACACACACACACACACACACACAGCAACCATCACACACACACACACACACAGCAACCATCACACACACACACACACACACAGCAACCATCACACACACACACACACACAGCAACCAACACACACACAGCAACCATCACACACACACAGCAACCATCACACACACACAGCAACCATCACACACACACACACACACACACACACACACAGCAACCATCACACACACACAGCAACCATCACACACACACAGCAACCATCACACACACACACACACACACAGCAACCATCACACACACACACACACAGCAACCATCACACACACACACAGCAACCAACACACACACACACAGCAACCAACACACACACACACACAGCAACCATCACACACACACAGCAACCATCACACACACACACACACAGCAACCATCACACACACACACACAGCAACCATCACACACACACACACACACAGCAACCATCACACACACACAGCAACCATCACACACACACACACACACAGCAACCATCACACACACACACACAGACACAGCAACCATCACACACACACACACCGCAACCATCACACACACACACACACAGCAACCATCACACACACACACAGCAACCATCACACACACACACACACACAGCAACCATCACACACACACACACACACAGACACAGCAACCATCACACACACAGACACAGCAACCATCACACACACACACACCGCAACCATCACACACACACACACACACAGCAACCATCACACACACACACAGCAACCATCACACACACACACACAGCAACCATCTCACACACACACACCAACCATCACACACACACACACACACACCAACCATCACACACACACACACACAGCAACCATCACACACACACACACACACACACAGCAACCATCACACACACACACACACACACACACACACAGCAACCATCACACACACACACACACACACACAGCAACCATCACACACACACACACACACACACAGCAACCAACACACACACACACACACACACACACAGCAACCATCACACACACACAGCAACCATCACACACACACACACACAGCAACCATCACACACACACAGCAACCATCACACACACACAGCAACCATCACACACACACACACACACACACACACACAGCAACCATCACACACACACACACACACACACACACACACACACACACACACACAGCAACCATCACACACACACACACACACACACACACACACACAGCAACCATCACACAGCAACCATCACACACACACACACACACAGCAACCATCACACACACACACACACAGCAACCATCACACACACACACACACACAGCAACCATCACACACACACACACACACAGCAACCATCACACACACACACACACACAGCAACCATCACACACACACACACACACACAGCAACCATCACACACACACACACACACACACACACACACACACACACACACAGCAACCATCACACACACACACACACACACACAGCAACCATCACACACACAGCAACCATCACACACACACACACACACACACACACACACACACACACACACACACACACAGCAACCATCACACACACACACACACACACACAGCAACCATCACACACACACACACACACACACACACACACACACAGCAACCATCACACACACACACACACACACACACACACAGCAACCATCACACACACACACACACACACACACAGCAACCATCACACACACACACACACACACACACACACACACATCAACCATCACACACACACACACACACACACACACACACAGCAACCATCACACACACACACACACACACAGCAACCATCACACACACACACACACACAGCAACCATCACACACACACACACACACACACAGCAACCATCACACACACACACACACACACACACACAGCAACCATCACACACACACACACACACACACAGCAACCATCACACACACACACAGCAACCATCACACACACACACAGCAACCATCACACACACACACACAGCAACCATCACACACACACACACAGCAACCAACACACACACACACACACACACCCATCACACACACACAGCAACCATCACACACACACACACACACAGCAACCATCACACACACACACACACACAGCAACCATCACACACACACACACACACAGCAACCATCACACACACACACACACACACACACACACAGCAACCATCACACACACACACACACACAGCAACCATCACACACACACACACACACACACAGCAACCATCACACACACACACACACACACACAGCAACCATCACACACACACACACACACACACAGCAACCATCACACACACACACACACACACACAGCAACCATCACACACACACACACACACACACAGCAACCATCACACACACACACACACACACACAGCAACCATCACACACACACACACACACACACACACACAGCAACCATCACACACACACACAGCAACCATCACACACACACAGCAACCATCACACACACACACACAGCAACCATCACACACACACACAGCAACCATCACACACACACACACACACACACACACAGCAACCATCACACACACACAGCAACCATCACACACACACACACACAGCAACCAACACACACACACACAGCAACCAACACACACACACACAGCAACCAACACACACACACACAGCAACCAACACACACACACACACACACACAGCAACCAACACACACACACACACACACAGCAACCAACACACACACACACAGCAACCAACACACACACACACACACCAACCAACACACACAGCAACCAACACACACACACACACACACACAGCAACCAACACACACACACACACACACACAGCAACCAACACACACACACACACACACACACACACACACACACACACAGCAACCAACACACACACACACACACACACACAGCAACCAACACACACACACACACACACACAGCAACCAACACACACACACACACAGCAACCAACACACACACACACACACACACAGCAACCAACACACACACACACACACAGCAACCAACACACACACACACACACACACAGCAACCAACACACACACACACACACACACAGCAACCAACACACACACACACACACACACACAGCAACCAACACACACACAGCAACCAACACACACACACACACACACAGCAACCAACACACACACACACACACACACACACACACACAGCAACCAACACACACACACACACACACACACACACACACACACACAGCAACCAACACCAACACACACACACAGCAACCAACACCAACACACACACACAGCAACCAACACACACACACACAGCAACCAACACCAACACACACACACAGCAACCAACACACACACACACAGCAACCAACACACACACACACAGCAACCAACACACACACACACACAGCAACCAACACACACACACACACACAGCAACCAACACACACAGCAACCAACACACACAGCAACCAACACACACACACACACACACAGATCAACCATCACACACACACAGCAACCATCACACACACACAGCAACCATCACACACACACACACAGAGCAACCATCACACACACACAGCAACCATCACACACACACACAGAGCAACCATCACACACACACACACACACACACACCAACCATCACACACACACACACACTCACACAAACACATGCAATACACCCCTCAATGCAGTATGCGCGTGTATTCAGCAGTCTGTGTGTGTGCGCGTGTATTCAGCAGTCTGTGTGTGTGCGCGTGTATTCAGCAGTCTGTGTGTGTGCGCGTGTATTCAGCAGTCTGTGTGTGTGCGCGTGTATTCAGCAGTCTGTGTGTGTGTGCGCGTGTATTCAGCAGTCTGTGTGTGTGTGCGCGTGTATTCAGCAGTCTGTGTGTGTGTGCGCGTGTATTCAGCAGTCTGTGTGTGTGTGCGCGTGTATTCAGCAGTCTGTGTGTGTGTGCGCGTGTATTCAGCAGTCTGTGTGTGTGTGCGCGTGTATTCAGCAGTCTGTGTGTGTGTGCGCGTGTATTCAGCAGTCTGTGTGTGTGCGCGTGTATTCAGCAGTCTGTGTGTGTGTGCGCGTGTATTCAGCAGTCTGTGTGTGTGCGTGTATTCAGCAGTCTGTGTGTGTGCGTGCGCGTGTATTCAGCAGTCTGTGTGTGTGCGTGCGCGTGTATTCAGCAGTCTGTGTGTCTGCGTGCGCGTGTATTCAGCAGTCTGTGTGTGTGTGTGTGCGCATGCAGCAGTCTGTGTGTGTGTGTGTGCATGCAGCAGTCTGTGTGTGTGTGTGTGTGTGTGCATGCAGCAGTCTGTGTGTGTGTGTGTGTGTGCGCATGCAGCAGTCTGTGTGTGTGTGTGTGTGTGTGTGTGTGTGTGTGCGCATGCAGCAGTCTGTGTGTGTGTGTGTGTGTGTGCGCATGCAGCAGTCTGTGTGTGTGTGTGTGTGTGTGCGCGCATGCAGCAGTCTGTGTGTGTGTGTGTGTGTATGCAGCAGTCTGTGTGTGTGTGTGTGTATGCAGCAGTCTGTGTGTGTGTGTGTGTATGCAGCAGTCTGTGTGTGTGTGTGTATGCAGCAGTCTGTGTGTGTGTGTGTATGCAGCAGTCTGTGTGTGTGTGTGTGTGTGTGTGTGTATGCAGCAGTCTGTGTGTGTGTATGCAGCAGTCTGTGTGTGTATGTATTGCATTTGTTGGAGCTTAATTTTATCTTTTTATATCATTATTTACAGTCTGTGTGTGTGTGTGTGTGTGTGTGTGTGCGCATGCAGCAGTCTGTGTGTGTGTGTGTGTGTGCGCGCATGCAGCAGTGTGTGTGTGTGTGTGTGCGCATGCAGCAGTGTGTGTGTGTGTGTGTGTGTATGCAGCAGTCTGTGTGTGTGTGTGTGTGTGTGTGTATGCAGCAGTCTGTGTGTGTGTGTGTGTGTGTGTGTATGCAGCAGTCTGTGTGTGTGTGTGTGTGTGTATGCAGCAGTCTGTGTGTGTGTGTGTGTGTGTATGCAGCAGTCTGTGTGTGTGTGTGTGTGTGTATGCAGCAGTCTGTGTGTGTGTGTGTGTGTGTATGCAGCAGTCTGTGTGTGTGTGTGTGTGTGTATGCAGCAGTCTGTGTGTGTGTGTGTGTGTGTATGCAGCAGTCTGTGTGTGTGTGTGTGTGTGTGTGTATGCAGCAGTCTGTGTGTGTGTATGCAGCAGTCTGTGTGTGTGTATGCAGCAGTCTGTGTGTGTATGTATTGCATTTGTTGGAGCTTAATTTTATCTTTTTATATCATTATTTAAAATTTGTATAATTGAACTCTGTTGTGTTCTTTTAAAACAAAAGTTGTTAATTAGTTCGGACAACAGTACGAGTTGTTTTTTCTAAACTTAAACCTCAGTATTCAGGTTTAATTGCTGTGTTGGCACTTTAAGGAAAAAAAGTTGGCATGTATTGCGGTTTGGGCACTCGGGCTCACAAAGGTTCGCCATCACTGATATAGACCAACAATCTTATAGACCCCCTGTTAGAAGCACAGATAGATCAAATTACGCTGCCACCTATACATAGGTAGTACGCAGAAAAACACCATCAAGAGGGAGAATCAATTCCAATACTCTAGCAACACCTAGGGGTCACTATAAAAGCCATAACAGAAATCAAACGACTAATCGCCTCCCCCTAAAAAACAAAGAAATGGGAAATCAACAAACAAGAGATAGGGAAAGATCCCCTATCATCACGAGAAATAGGAAAGAATTAAATGATAGACACCTACCACTACAGAATAGATTTGAAGGCCTTTCAGATAGAGAGGATTTTTTTCAAGAAGGAAGGAAAAGGGGGAAATTCAAAGCCACCCAATTTAAAGAACTCACACACGACAGAACTCTATATCAGAGATCACCTTTGAAAAGACGGAAAGATATAGAAGTAGAGGAAAGAGAGGAGGGAAAAAGAGGAGAGAAACACAATAAAATGAAAGAGGCACCAACTAAACCAATTATTTTCAATTTAACAGGAACGTCATTAACTAACATAGAAGAAAAAATATTAAGTAAGGGTTTAAAATTTGTCCCCACAAAACCAATGGATCGTTTTGAAGTCTTTATAGACCTTAATAAATTTAAACGACAGCTATGTTTAAAAAAATGCTTCCTAAGAAAAAATAATTATCTAACTCAGTTGCCTCAATCAAATTATGTTCACACTGAATTAAAAGATAAGTCCACTTTTTTCCCCCAATAATTTCATCTCAGATGAGATTATTTCCTTTGAGAAATCAGTCATGCAGGACATAAATAAAATTAAATCTAATAAAAGACAGATGAACTTAAATAAATCAGAGTGGCTAGCCCTTAAAAAACTCCAAAAGGATCAGAGTAAGGTAATAAAACCAGCAGACAAGAGGAGGGGGCGGGGGATAATAGTCATGGACACTGCTAAATATATCCAAGAAGGTTTAAGACTAGTTGAGGACCCAGATACATATTGTAAATTGACAGGTGACCCAACTAAAGATATCACAAAAAAATTTGAAGAATTATTCATACAGGGAAAGGAAACGGAGATTCTAAATTATAATGAATACAGATATCAAATATTAAAAAGCCTAAAATTCCAGTACTATACCACCTCCCTAAAATACATAAGGATCTTAATAATCCCCCAGGTAGGCCGATAGTCTCGGGGATAGACTCAATCTCCAGTAGATTATCGGAGTACCTGGATCATTGTCTCCAACCGACAGGTCAGAGTACATCTAGCTATCTGAAGGATACTTTAAATGTCATTCAGATTTTGAAAGAAATACAATGGGAATCTCATTTCATCCTAGTCACGGCAGACGTAGGATCATTATATACCATCATCTCACATGAGAAAGGTATGGAGGCCGTGGATTTCTTTTTGAAACAAGCCCAAGTTTACCCAGAGGAACAGATAGCATTTATATTACGAGGGATTAATTTGATTCTTCGGAACAATTACTTCTGGTTCCAAGATGACTTCTATTTACAGAAGTGTGGTACCACTATGGGAACAAGGTTCGCACCCAGCTATGCAAATCTCTTTATGGCATTTTGGGAACACAAGTTCATTTTATCCAATGCCAGCTGGAGTGCAAACCTTGTTACCTATAAGCGGTACATTGACAATATATTTTTCATTTGAAGGGGGACGGAGGATGACTTGAAAGACTTCCTCTGCTTTCTGAATGACAATCAATGGGGAATAGTACTTACTACCAACTACAGCCCATCACAAGTCAACTTCTTGGATCTGACTATGTAGAAGACGAACGCATTAAAACTAAGACCTACTTTAAAAGTGTAGATGTCAACAACTATATACACATCTAAATAGTTGTCATTTCTCGCCGTGGTTGAAAAACATCCCAAGGTCCCAATTCATGCGTATACACAGGAATTGCACTGAAGTTAGCAGCTTTCAAGAACAAGCCCATAGAATTAAAAAACAATTTTTGGAAAAGGGTTACGACGATAAAATATTATCACGCACTTTAAATGAAATAGAAATTTTGGATAGAGAATCTCTTAATATAAACAAAAACAATAAAAAAAAATGAAGGAGTACCTTTTATCTGAAACTACAAAGAGGAAGAAAAAAAAGAATAAGAAAAATTATTAATAGACACTGGCCGATTCTTAGAGGTGACCCTCTATTATATAATATACTGACAGAAAAACCACAGATTATATATAGGGGAGCACCTAATCTAAAAAACAATTATTAACCCATAACTGCATAAAAAAAGAAAAACCTAATCCGTTCTTCCAAAAATTAGTTTTTTTTGGATGTGGCCAATGCTTGGCTTGTAGGAGCACTAACAGTAATAAAAGGCATGTTACTTCATTCATAGATCCTCAAAATAAAAGAATATAAAATTAAACAAATGATAACATGCTTCTCAAAGAAGGTAATTTATATTCTGAGATGCCCATGTCAATTGTACTGTGGGGAGAACCAAGTGTTCCCTCCACGTAAGAATAAATGAGCATGTTAGAAACATTAGGAAAGGCTATGAGAAGCACCACATATCTCTGCACTTCAAAACATTACATAATAGTGATCCAAGTATGTTAGAATTTTTTGCTATCCAAAGGGTTAATTTAAGTTGGAGAGGAGATGATGAAATCAAAATATTGGGCAAAACGGAGATGAAATGGATCTTCAATCTCAACACCCTTACTCCTTTTGGCTTAAATGACGATTTTGAGTTATACCATTTTCTATAAAAAAAATTGTAATAATTTTTTATTATAAATATATATATGACTTACTATATATTTTTAATTATTTAATATAAAAAACAGAGGATATAGGAAGGATGTGATTAACTAGGTCTCTTATACATATTATATTTTTCTATGTATGTTTTTATTTTTTTAAGATTGACAAAATATTAAAACACATTTGAATATATTATGCTAGATAAAAATATGTATTTCTTAATGTTATTATAAAATACCAGTATATTCAAACTAGCATTATTTAATGCTTTCCACTCTAGATTATATTTGCAGAATTGTAATTAATATATATATATATATATATATATATATATATATATATATATATATATATATATATATATACATACAGATGAAAAGAGTGCACTCGAAAGGTCTTCTTAAAGATATAAACAATTTATTGTGCCAAATTTCAAAGACATACAAGTCGACGTTTCAGTCCTCGTGGGACTTTTTTCAAGACAATGAAAGGCGGAAAAAAAGTGATTTAAATATACCTTACAGGTGATTTGATTGGAGAGTAAGTTATATGAAAGAGAGGCTGTGCAAACGTGAAAGTGATTACTCAACTTTGAAAATAGGGATTTAACCCCTTACGTGCCTAGTAAAAAGGCCTGGAAGTGTGTGTGGTTACGGCCAAGTGTCTAATGATCTGCACTCGCAGACATATTAAAATTCAAGGATAAGAAATATCGAAGCCACCTTAGATTAACTAAGAGTTCAAGAATCTATTTGATTATTTAAGCGTCTATTGGAACAAATTTGTTAAACAAAGTTAAACAATACCTTACGATTGCTACATTTTTAAACAATAACATAAGGTGGCTGCGCTTTAAATTGGAATTCCAAGTGCCATGTGGTTGCAGACCTAATTATAGATACATTGTAGAAAATTTTTAAAAGTATATTTGAATAACCCTAGGGATACTATGTATATACTAACTTAAATGTATTACAAATTAACGGCCATACAGTCTATGGAGTGTAACAGGAGCATCCATAAGCTAACTTGGCTAAATAAAAATTAAACATTAATATATGTTTGATTTAACAAAAAGTCTCATGAGTTAATCACCAATAATGGTTTTTCTGTGACCTTTAGTACAGATATGTATCAGTTACTGTTGTTTACGAGACTATGGCTTCTTTATCTTTTCGGGATGAAGCAGCTGAGTGGGTTGATTTCATTAAGTCCCCCCGGGGACAAAGTTCCTAATGTGAAGATCCAAAAGGCTTCTCATTGAAGAAGTAGGACATCTCTGTCACCCCCCCTGCTCGGGGCCGGAACATGTTCAATGCCCATAAATTTCAATGTGGGCAGTGTATGCCCTATTTCCAGAAAATGTTTGGCTATGGGGGTGGTTGCTATGCCGCTGGATAACGCAGTCCTGATGGTGGATCTGTGTCCCCTCATGCGCTCCCTGAGGTCATTAGACGTTTTGCCGATGTACATGAGTCCACATGGGCAGGTGATGCGATAGACTACGTGTGTAGTGGTGCACGTGATCCTTTGCCGTATCCTGTATTCTTTACCTGAGCGAGGGTGGTAAAACGCTTTGCCCGGGGTCATACTATTGCAAGCCATGCACTTCAAACAACGATAACAGCCTGGACTTTGAACAGACTGATGCGCCATTGATGTATCTGTATGGACCAGATAGTCTCTCAGGTTCCTATTTCTCCTATAACTAATCATTGGGGTATTCTGGAATATCGTCGGTAGTGTCTTATCTTTTTTGAGAACCTCCCAGTTGTGTCTTATTTTCTTGGACATCTCACCCGATAGTGAATGGAATGGGGAAGATCATTCTATTTTGGTTGCTTTTAATTTTGGGGCCATCAGTGTAGTTTTTGAGTGCTTTTGAGTATGCACACTCCAGCATCTGTCTTGGATATCCACGTTGTGAAAATTTTTCAAACATTTCTTGTACCTGGTTTGCTGTTTTCGTAGAGTCAGAGTTGTTCCTCAGTATTCTCATAAATTGAGATACCGGTAAAGATTTTATAAGGTTAGGTGGATGGTGACTACTGGCGTGTAGTAACGTATTACGGTCAGTTTCCTTTGCAAATAAAGTATACCCCAGCTTGTTATTTTCTATAAAGATACGAAGATCCAGGAAGTCGATTTGTTTGTTGTTAATTTGATGGGTAAGTCTTACTGGTGAATCCAATTGATTCAGTGACCTTATCATGTCATGTAGACCTTGTTCCTCACCCGTCCATATGATGAACACGTCGTCGATATATCTCAGATATTTCAGAATATGATGACCATATTTTTGGAGAATGTGTACCTGTTCATATGCATGCATGCATGTATGCATTAGCATACATGGGTGCCATAGGGGCACCCATCGATGTCCCGGATATTTGTATGTAGAATGTTTTTTCAAATCGAAAATAATTGAGTGTAAGACATAATTCCAATAATTCAAGTATATATTCAATCGGGGGCTCTATACGTTCTTGGTACTGAGTTTTCTATTAAATTGAAATTGCTCAATTTCCCATTGGAATTTGTTGATATTAGCAGTCGGAACAAATGAAAGTCCTTTATTTAGAAGCATAATTTCTGTAGTGGTAAGGTTTCTAGTAGATAGATTGATGATAGGGTTAACTAGCGTCTCCTTGGCGGTCGTCCCCTGTGTCCAGTGCCTTTTCCCTTTCTGTCCCCTCCTGGTGTAGTTTTGATGTTTGGGGGGCGCTCTATGCCTTGGTGGTTCCCACTTGTTGTTTCTCTCACCAGGCCAAGTCCTGGTTCTAAAAAAGACGTATTATATGATGCTGTGGTATTAGAGTAAGCCCCCTCTCTTTGTGAATCCTTGTAATCAGAGTCAGATGCCGACTCTCCAGAGGTAAAGTCGACAGTAGATGCAATGGGTTTTCTGATTCTAGGCTTGTAGGTTCTATATGCGGGTCTGGTGTTATCTCCTGATAGCCACCTGTATACTCTATGCTCTGAGTAATCTGCTTGTACTTTGGTAAGTTTTTCTCTTTTAAACCTGACCAAATCGTTTTTATATTGTTTCAGGTCTTCTGTTAGTTTCTGAATCAATGTGTCACAGTTGGGTGCTGTAATAGTAGTTGTATGCAATACTTCATAATTTGAGATTTTAAATTTAGTGATTTTTAATTCACGACCTACCTCCTTGATCACCACCAGCATCAGGTCCAAGGAACATTTGTTTAGTATACCAATCCACTTCCGACACACATCAGGGTTATTTCTTCCAATAGTTGGGACGTTTTTAATCCGAAAACCTCTGGGGATTTTTTTCATGCGATAATAGTCGGATAAGTAGGTGGCATGTAATTCGAGATCAATTTGTCTTTGTTTAAGTTTAAGCAAATTTCTAATGACGTCCCGAGGTTCAGTAGATACTGGTAGGTCCGAGTCAGTTTGCGGCCACAAAATCGCCGCGGCTTCTGCTTCTGTGTATTGCAGCACCTCTGCGTGGTCTGCATATGCTCCGGCTCTAGTCAGGAATTCCTCCATAAATCAAATCCTTGAAAACGATATGACTCTCCTGGGTCTGGTGCGTGGATTGAGCCCTGGCTTGACGAGCTCTCCGTAATCAATACAAACTGCAAATATCCCGCACTCAATGTACCGGTCTTGTGCTTGCCTCGGTGCTGCCTCAGCCTTCAATATATACAGATGAAAAGAGTGCACTCGAAAGGTCTTCTTAAAGATATAAACAATTTATTGTGCCAAATTTCAAAGACATACAAGTCGACGTTTCAGTCCTCGTGGGACTTTTTTCAAGACAATGAAAGGCGGAAAAAAAGTGATTTAAATATACCTTACAGGTGATTTGATTGGAGAGTAAGTTATATGAAAGAGAGGCTGTGCAAACGTGAAAGTGATTACTCAACTTTGAAAATAGGGATTTAACCCCTTACGTGCCTAGTAAAAAGGCCTGGAAGAGTGTGTGTGGTTACGGCCAAGTGTCTAATGATCTGCACTCGCAGACATATCATTTGTTCCGACTGCTAATATCAACAAATTCCAATGGGAAATTGAGCAATTTCAATTTAATAGAAAACTCTGTTTAGCAGATTTCTTAAAAAATTCTAATCAACAACATCAAATTGAGGAGAACAGCGAAAAGTTTAAAATGAGAAGTACCTTTGACCCCTCCAACTTAAACCCTACATTAAAAACATTTTCACAAATGTTAAAATTTGATACAATGAAGGTTACAACTACCCGGAACCAAAGACGCCCGAATTTATCTAAAGATGAAAGGGAAGCCTTAAACAGCCTGGCTAAAGATATGTCCATTACCATACGTCCAGCGGACAAGGGGGGCGCTATAGTCATCCAACAATACGACGACTTTAAGGAGGAAATCCTTAAACAACTAAAGGATACCAGAGTCTATGAATACACGCTAATAGATCCCACCTATGAATTCAGTAAAGTTGTTCAACAGACACTACAAAGGGGGTTAGAAGCAGGTTACCTCACCACTACGGAATATGAGTACTTATTTGAAACCCACCCTCGGTGCCCGATCATATACACAGTGCCTAAGGTTCATAAAAACCTGGAACGCCCACCAGGACGACCGATAGTATCGGCGATCGGGGGATTGTTAGAACCCATAGGAAAATGGTTAGACACAAAATTTAAAAAACCGGTAATGTCACTACCTACCTATGTCAAAGACTCGGCGCAAGTCATAGCAGCCTTGAATTCTATAGAACTCCCCCCACAAGGGGTTTTCTTAGCAGCCATTGACGTAAGCAGTTTATACACCATAATTCCCCACGAGGAGGGAATCCAGGCGATGCGCCAAGTACTAACACAGTACCAAGAACGTATAGAGCCCCCGATTGAATATATACTTGAATTATTGGAATTATGTCTTACACTCAATTATTTTCGATTTGAAAAAACATTCTACATACAAATATCCGGGACATCGATGGGTGCCCCTATGGCACCCATGTATGCTAATGCATACATGCATGCATGCATATGAACAGGTACACATTCTCCAAAAATATGGTCATCATATTCTGAAATATCTGAGATATATCGACGACGTGTTCATCATATGGACGGGTGAGGAACAAGGTCTACATGACATGATAAGGTCACTGAATCAATTGGATTCACCAGTAAGACTTACCCATCAAATTAACAACAAACAAATCGACTTCCTGGATCTTCGTATCTTTATAGAAAATAACAAGCTGGGGTATACTTTATTTGCAAAGGAAACTGACCGTAATACGTTACTACACGCCAGTAGTCACCATCCACCTAACCTTATAAAATCTTTACCGGTATCTCAATTTATGAGAATACTGAGGAACAACTCTGACTCTACGAAAACAGCAAACCAGGTACAAGAAATGTTTGAAAAATTTTCACAACGTGGATATCCAAGACAGATGCTGGAGTGTGCATACTCAAAAGCACTCAAAAACTACACTGATGGCCCCAAAATTAAAAGCAACCAAAATAGAATGATCTTCCCCCAAACGTTCCATTCACTATCGGGTGAGATGTCCAAGAAAATAAGACACAACTGGGAGGTTCTCAAAAAAGATAAGACACTACCGACGATATTCCAGAATACCCCAATGATTAGTTATAGGAGAAATAGGAACCTGAGAGACTATCTGGTCCATACAGATACATCAATGGCGCATCAGTCTGTTCAAAGTCCAGGCTGTTATCGTTGTTTGAAGTGCATGGCTTGCAATAGTATGACCCCGGGCAAAGCGTTTTACCACCCTCGCTCAGGTAAAGAATACAGGATACGGCAAAGGATCACGTGCACCACCTGCCCATGTGGAGTTGTTATGGTACTTTTTAGCAGTAAACCAAAATGTTTAAATGTCTATCTGTTCCTGTCCAAATCAATAAAATAAATTGCGTATATACGCTGAAGTAATTAAGTCTGACACACAAGGTTCAGGTTAAAATAACTTCGAGAAAATTTATTGGCAAGTGATTAAAAAGCGGACACGCAGGTCCTTTTAAGAGACATTTTACGTCATCATTGCTTATTAGAATATCAGTAAATAAACATCATTAATTGGATTAATTGTCAAGTGTCTGGATTAGTGTCCTCCTATCAATATTATTAATTGGCTCAAAAGACTAAGTGGTTAATCCCGTGTCCACCCACCAAGAGGTGGGATTGTTCTGGACACGGGTGGGGGACAAGGGGTCTTGAGCGTCATTTTACACGGTCGGTGATCTCAGGCCTCGTGGCCAGGTGCAAGGTCTCTTATGAATAGAACATTTCATTACTACTGTGTTCGCATGGCCTTCAAATTATACTTTGTTGCAAATCTAAGGAAAAGTCAGCAATTCCTGTGTTAATCATATCTTTATAGAAAATACAGTCTTTGTTCTATTGTATTAGATGTGCTGGGAAATTCTGTCATGTAAGGTGATTTTAAAATGAACAAGTTAGGTTATGAGGACAAAATGGAGGATTGAAGAAGTCAGGTTAGGGGGACAAAATGGAGGATTGTCACAGTATAAAGTTAAAATGGAGTTAGTGCAATAATTGAATACAAATACAATAAGGTTTTTTAAATAATCCCACATCAGTCCCCCCTATGAAATGTTAGATTCTAAGAGATAAAACTTTATTAAGTTAGTACCAGGAAGACGTGTTAACCCAAAGGCACAGAAACCCCGTGGCCGCTAGCTAGGTGTTAATGCAAAGTGCAAGGCTGTCCCTAGATCTGACCCTAATAGGCTAACTCATCCGTCAGTATGGCTCTCGAACACTTCACACCCAAGGGTATCCCATGGCAGCTAACCCACCACTTCTCCACATGGGGCCTTTACCATTCACTGACAGATGCTGTCCCTGAGCTAGTCCCTTCCTAGAATTCCTGCACTTTATCAAAAGGGATTGTTTGCAGCGGCAGACAGGGTGAGTTGATGTCTTGGAAATCTTGGTCATCAACTTCAAGATGGGCGAAAGTGGGTGCCGCTTGGTCAACAGTCTTCAGGAGGGATTTTCTCAGACATGGGAGAATACAACAAAAGAGAAGAGCAAAGAGAAAAAGAAAAATTAGTATAGCCATACCAATATGCATTAAAGCCTTTTGCCATCCCGTCATCCAGCCAAACCATCTTTCCCAGGGATCTTGTATCCCAGAATTCCTTTTCAACTCTATAGACAGGTCATTTAATTTCTCTATGGCTAATGTAACTTTACCATTAGGGCCTGTGTTTTCTGGGATATAGGTACAACATGTCAAGGTGTCGGGCAAAATTTTACAAACTCCTCCTTTTTCGGCTAAGATCATATCTAGGGCCATTCTATTCTGGAAAGCCATTTGGGATGTGGCCTGCAATTGTTCGGCCAATCCCTGGAGGGCGTCTCTGGTATAATTAACAAAACGCTGTTGATTATAATAAATGTAATTTATCCAATTTAAATTCTTGTTTGTGGTAACTATGGCAAAAAGTGATTCAAATCCTGCAGCAACTTCATCTCTTGCTTTAAATTCATTGGGCACCCCCCTAGGCACCCCAATGGCATCAATATAGACATGAGGATCAAAACTTCCTTTTACTGGGGCATCACGCTTAACCTTAGTGTGTCTGGACTCATGGGTGTTGAGGTGTGTGTCAGAGATGATATGTATAGGCATAATAGCTTTAGCCAAAGTACACTCCCCCCACCACTCCTTGTCCATTCTGGATCTTAACTGTAAATCCCCACACAACCAGTAGATATCCCCTAATGACCTGGTGTGAAACTGCAACAAGTTCATAGAGACACTCCTGTAGGTAGCACAATACCCCTTAGAGAAGTTACCCAAGAATTTACCAATTCCATCATAATTAGCATAACAAGTGTAATTACCTTTATACACGGTAATACCATCTGGGGGTTTGACATCCTTGGTTAGGAGAGGATACTCCTTTGTCCATGCACTACATATGGACCTGTTAAAATCATAGTGATAGGCAAAAAGGCTTAAAACACATTCCTCTATATCTACTGGCAGGATTAGAGGTACGGTACCCAGGTGAGGCCGGGCACCACCACACACATAACATGCAGTCTTATTATGCTTATTAGCATTATATTTCATCCATTCTAACCATAAATTTACATCATTAAAACCTGTTTCAGCGGCCATGGTATCTTCAAAGGTGGGGTTAGCAATGGCCATCATGTCTTGAAAGGTCTGGATATGAGGTTTTAATGGGTTAGGGACCATATGGGTGGCCCCTTGCCACTCGGAAGAGTTGCACATATCTTTTAGGAAGAAATGCCCTAATTTACGGTAGGAACCCTTTTTCCAATACATTCCCATCACATACTGGTCGGCATCCGTTGGGCTTGGATGCTCAATGTTAAGGATTAATTTCATTGGTGTACCTCCCCCAGGCTTTCTCAAAGTCATTCTCTGGAGAAGGGATCTACCTTGTTCATCTACTTTAGATAAGGCACTTTTTGGTTTGTAACCCCAGGCAGGCCCGGCATTCCATCCCGCTGCCCCCCAATGATTACAATTGTGCCCCCATTGTTTGTCAACTACACAAACATATGGGTCTTTTGAATGTGGGATATCTCTGTAAATACTCTGGATTTGTGATGTGGGGAACGGGCATTCTACAATATCACAATAGTCAAAGGTGTAAGTAGCCACATGGGTGCATGATGAATTGTACCAGAAGGTATACCCACTAATATCTTTGGTGATGGCTACTTGTTGGGCCTTTATGAGGCTGATTAAGGAGAAGATGTGCCAGAGGTACATGCTTGTGCGGTATCTGCTTCCTCTGGGGCAGGAGATTTCTTGCAGTGGGAAGCGTGGATCCAATTTGGCCTACCGGCCAGTTTGACGGAAGTTGCGGTAATCAGGAGAACTTGGAATGGACCGTCAAATCTTGGTTCCAGGGTATTTTTCCGCACAAACTTCTTGACCAGAACCCAATCTCCGGGGAGCAGGTTATGGGCACCTGTATCCAATTCGGGATCTGGAATTGAAGAGAAAACTTGGGCATGTATTTTGTTTAAGGCACTTGCAAGTTCAGTTACATAATCTACTAAAACATCTGATTGGAGCTGTAACTGCTGCGGATAATAACAACCTAGTCTGGGTGCTGTCCCAAATAGAATCTCATATGGGGACAGTGAATGCTTCCCTCTAGGTGTGTGCCTAACACTGAATAAAGCTATTGACAGGCTTTCTGGCCAGGGCATCTTTGTTTCTTGCGACATTTTTAACATTCTGGCTTTTAGAGTGCCATTCATGCGCTCTACTTTACCACTACTTTGTGGGTGGTAAGGGGTGTGGAAGGCTAGGGTCACCCCTAGAGCAGTCCAAATTTCTTTAGTCACTGTTGCTGTGAAGGCTGGGCCTTGATCACTTTCAATGACTTCTGGGAGTCCAAATCTACATACTATCTCTGTAAGTAGGCATCTTGCGGTTGTCTTTGCAGTGATATTGGCCACTGGGTAGGCCTCTGGCCACCCTGAGAACATGTCCACTATGACTAGTGCATATTCATGGGGCCCACTCTTGGGCATTTGGATGTGGTCAATTTGAATTCGCTGGAAGGGGTACATGGGCTTTGCCAGGTGTTTTGCAGGCACCTTGATTGGTCTTCCTGGATTGCATTTTGCACAAATAACACAGGCCTTACAGAAGCTGTTGATCAATGTTGTGATTCCGGGTGCTTCATAATACTTCTGTATGAGGGCGGCCATCAATTCTTTTGACAGGTGTGCAGGCCCATGTGCCCATTGGACAACTGCTGGATATAAATTTTTTGGAAGGCAAAATTTGAAGTTGTTGTAATATACTCCGTCCTTTTGGACAGCTCCTTTATTTTTCCATTTTTGGGTTTCTTCAGGAGTGACTGCAGCTTGCTGTTCTCGCAAAATTCGCAAATCAGTAGGAAGAGTTTGCAGAGCAAAAATAGGGACTTCTTCTTCTTGTCCGGACACTTCTTCATCCACTTCCTGCAGATCCCTGGCTGCTAGCTTAGCAGCCTGATCAGCCAAATGGTTGCCCTTTGCTTCATCTGTATCCAATTTCCCATGGGCCTTTACCTTCAAAACGGCCACTTCTTCAGGGAGTAGGAGGGCATCCATTAGCTCCTTAATTGCAGTACTATGTTTGACTGGTGTACCGGCGGTGGTAAGAAATCCTCTTGTCTTCCAAATTAGGCCGAAGTCATGTGCCACACCCAGAGCATATCTTGAATCTGTATAGATGTTGGCACGTTTTCCTTCGGAAATTTTGCATGCTGAAGTCAGAGCCTGTAATTCGGCTTCTTGCGCAGACATTGCTGGCGGTAAAGATGATGATTTGATAACTTCGTCTGTTGTGGTTACGGCATATCCTGTATGATATCTTCCTTCTTCATCAGCATATCTTGAGCCGTCCACAAACAGGGTAAAATCTGGATTTTGTAATGGATTCTCATGCACAGTTGGTAGGTGCACTGTCTCCATTTTCATCTGTTCAAAACAGTCATGAGGTGTTTCGGGGTCATAATCATTCACTATGACCAGATCTTGAAATTCCTTTTCTAGGAAGTGGCGTGGCCATGCTTCCAGAAGGTCAGTTGTTGGGTATTTGACAATACCATTTTCCTGTAGCTGTTCTTCATCCATGGTGGCCCATAGCTTTGCCATGGGCCCAAGGTCATTCCATGACCTTGTCTTCAATTTGGTAACAGGAATATGTGGGATAGCAGTATCCCAATGGCGGTAGAGGTAGTTAAGTTGTTGAGGTAGTTGGACCAAGACCATGCTATTGCCTTCAGAGTCACAATAGAAATCTTGAGCAGTGAGCTTAACATCAGTCCAATGGTAGAGCTCATCTTCATAGCAAGGCTCGGGAGTAATGTCTGGTTTGTACCACATGGTACAGAAGGCGTGATCTGGGCCTTCACAGAGAGGCTTTTCACCTTCATAAAATGTCAAATGTGGATGCATGACTTTCTTGATACATCCACAAAGCAGGTAAATGTAGGTTTCATCTGTGATAAATCCATAATAGATACCCCCCTCAGGGAGTGGAAGAAGAGTGGATGGGTTAAGAACTTGACATCTTTGGATGGAAATGTTGTCAGGTAGAAGAAGATGGCACTGGAGGCGTAGGTGTCTGGCTGGAGACACGTGCTTGAGCTGGACTTGGTTGATGATGGCAGAAATGTCATGAGGGGCCAAAACAACCAGGGGGTGGCCAAGGACCAGGTCTGAGGTTCTTTCTATGAGCTCTCTTGCAGCAAAAACAGCCCTGAGACAGGAAGGAGTCCCTCTGGCCACAATGTCCAGTTGACATGAGAAATATCCAATAGGCCTCTGGCGGCCTCTTAAGTCATTAGTTTGGGTGAGAACTCCTGTTGCGTGGCCTTGTCTTTCAGAGACAAATAATTTGAAATATTTGGAGTAATCAGGTAGGCCCAAGGCAGGAGCAGAAGCAATGGCACGTTTGAGAGCATTGAAATTGTCCAGAGCTTCATTAGTTAAACAGAAAGGGTCAGACTTAAGTGCGTCATAGAGGGGTTGCATGAGCAGGGAGGCTTCTGGGATCCATGCTCTGCAGTAGGAAATGAGGCCTAGGAAGGCATGGAGAGATTTTGAGGTTCTTGGAGTTGGAATATCCAGTACGGCTCTTACCCGGTCCCGGGTAAGATGTCTGGTACCTTGAGATAGGCAATGTCCAAGGAAAATTACTGAGGGTTGGCAGAACTGTAGCTTGATGAGTGAAGCTTTGCATCCTTGTTCTGCCAAATAACAAAGCAGGCTAATTGAGCACTTTTCAGTAGTGGGTATATCATCTCCACAGAGCAGCAAATCATCCACATACTGAAGCAGAACAACTTCTGGGTGCTCGGCTTGCCATGGGTCAAGGATGGTGGCCATGGCCTTTGCAAACTGACTTGGTGAATTTTGTGCCCCTTGGGGCATGACAGTCCAGGTATACTGTTGCATCTCATGGGTGAAAGCAAACAGGTATTGGCAGGATGGGTCCAGTGGAACACTGAAAAAGGCATTTGCTAGGTCAATGACTGTGAAAAATTTTGCAGATGGTGGGACTCCAGAGAGCAGAGTATGGGGATTTGGTACAAGAGGGGTGTCCAGGACGGTAGCTTCATTAACAGCACGGAGATCCTGAACCATCCTGTACTTCTCTGGCTCACCTTTTGGAGTTTTCTTTTTCACAGGGAATAATGGGGTGTTGCATTCAGATTTGCATTTCACTAGGGCACCCTTCTCCAAGAGTGCCTTGATGTGGGTAGAAATGGCAGCAGCCTGTGCTGGTTTTAATGGATATTGTGGTTTTCTTGGTAATTTAGCCCCTGGAATAAGCTTTACCACCACAGGGGGAACATTTAGGTGACCTATGTCCTCTGGGCCTGAGGACCATAACTTGGCGGGCACCTGTGTTTTTAATGCCTCTGGGAAATTGGACCTTAATTCTGCTGCTTTCTCACGGGGCTTTTCTAAATGCAGCATTAGAGGCAAGGAGCACAAGGCTGAGGTGTCTGATTCAGATAGAGGTGTGGACATTTCTACCTGCCCATCCGGGGTAAAGGTGATGGATGCTTGCAGGCGTGAAAGAACATCAGCACCTAATAGGTTAATTGGGCATGTGGAGGATACCACAAAGCGAGCAAGCAGGCTAGAGCCAACTCGTAATGGAGTTGTTAGAGGGCTATGTCTTGGCTGGCCATCCACTCCAACACAAGAGACGTCAATATTTGACAGAAAGGATGGGTCTGGCAGGTCTTGTTCTCGCAGAACACTACGGGCTGCACCTGTGTCAACTAGAAATGTGGTAGGGTGGCCTTCAATGGGCAAAGTCACTGTGGCAAGTGGCCCCCCCTTATCCCCTGTAGACACTGCCATAACAGGGGTTGCAGACACAGGCTTGCCAATTTCCTAATCATCTGGTTCCTCAATTATCGGAACCTGTTTGGTGGCTTTGGGAGCTGGGGCAGGTTTGGAGGGCTTTCTGGGCTCCCTTGGCTCCTTTTTAGGTTCTGGGCAGTCACTTCTAAAGTGCCCCTTGGCTCCACAATTAAAACAATGTCCCCCCTCCTCCGGTCTAGTACCTTTTGGGACTGGGGTGGAGCGGGATACCATGAGAGGCGCTGAAGTGGATCTTCTTGGGGTCTGAGCGGATTCCAAACCTCTAGCAACTAAAAGTAGGGTGTCCAGGGGAACAACCTTATATTCAGGGCGTGCAGCAATGATTCCCTTGCGTATAGAGTCCTTAACACCTTGGACAAACGCACCTGACAGCATTTGTGAATGAATCTTGTCAGTAAGATCAAACCCCAAATCTGTAAACATTTGATACAGTCTTGCATGAAACCTTTCCACTGATTCTCCTTTATCTTGAATAACATCAGTAAGGCCAGCAGCCTGATCTGCAAGTTTGTCCTTAGCCCATTCTTTTAATTGGGTGCAAAAAGTTACTCCAGAGGGGTAATCAACATCACTGTTGAGCTGATCTGTACTGAGGTGTCGGGCCATACTTGGCCAATACGCATCCCCTGCTTTAATAGCACAAATGCTCAATAAATCACGCCATGCGGCTGAATAAGTCTTTTGAATTTGAACTATCCCTCGGTAGAAGGGCATAGGCTGCTTTTCTGGGTCCGGGAGTGATTTCATCAGAGCACTAGCTTGAGTGGGGTTAAAAGCTACATATTTAGGAGGGGCCTGTTCTCCCCGACCCTTGTGGCCGAAGGGATCATCGATAGAACGATGAGATGGGGCTCCCGCAGCAAGTTCCGATGAGACATGGGACACCCTGTCCATCTCGTCATCATCGAATTCTATGATATTGACTCTTCTACGCGGTGCAGGTCCCGCGTGAGGTGAAAGGGTCGGTGGCTGGGAATGAGCCCCAGATGCAGGGGTGGCTAGCGAGTCGTAACCTGGGGACAGGTAGTCGCCGGGAATTACTGGCATCAGGGCTGAACTGGGAGCCGCCGTATTGGAGGCGGGGAAAGGAGTTGCTTCAGGATTAAGGGAAGAAGCGGCGGCCATATTTGATATGGGCACTTCCGGGGCAGATTGGGCCGGACTGGGCATGACCGGAACCTGGGGAGCGGCTTGGGGAAGGGGAGGGTAACCGGGGTAGGGCAGGGCCATGGGATATGGGAAGGGGTAGGGCCAGGCAGGGGAGGGCAAAAGAGTAGGGTGGGTAGGTACGGTTAAGGAGGTAGGATATTGGACTGGGGCGGAGCTGGTTATCGGAGGAGACAGGACAGGATTAGTAGGGATGGATGCAGAAAGAGGAGTCGTAGCATGGGAGGGAGGGGTAGTTAGCTGGATGGGTGCTGATGGAAGGGGATTAACCATAGAGAGGGATTGCAGGGAGGAGGCGGCAGATGAGATGTTAGGATTAGGCATGGAAGGAAGCGTGGGGATGGCTGAGGATGATGGGACCGTTAGAGAAAGGGAAGGGGTAAAGAAAGATCCATCAGAATTCAGGACCGGGCAGACAGGGGAGGTGATGGGATGGGATTCGGGAGGATCGGGAGTGGGGAACATAGTCAGCTGGCTATCACCTATGGCTGACTGAACCTTGGGGACGGACATCCCCTGGGCGCCATTTTGGGGCGCTGGCTGAGGGTAAACCCCAGCAACACAATTTTTATGATACACAAACAATTTTACACCTTTGTGATTTACTTCTTCCTCAACCCAACCTTCTAACTGAATAGCCTTCGCTACTCTGTACCATGCTTCAGCAGTCTTTAATAAACCATTATCTGTAAGCTTGCCTTTCATTTCTGCTAGTAACTTGCGCCAACTTTCTGGTTGCAATCTCCCACATGTCGGTACAGCAATTTTACATACTTTTGCAATCTTTTCAACACCTTTAACCATCTCTTCACCCTCTCTGTTCTCTACCAAATCACATGCTAACCAGCCCTTGCTGGGCTTATCTAAATCCTGTCCCATAATCCCTTTACCCCTATACCAGCGTCCTAGATATAGAGGGAGAGAAGGAAAATTGAACAAGAACGTCTACAATGCTCGACTGCCACCCGAGAATCGTGGGACTTTCTCAGGTGCGTCTTCCCAAAACGTAGACTAGTCACTGAATCCGCCTACCCGGGGTGGTAGACACGGATTGGAGCGAGGTGAGAAGTGTGTGACCAATCACTTCTCTTTTAAGAGGAATGGGAGTGGATAGTATAATAATATAGAAAGTGTAGAAAAGATGAAAGGCAAGGAAAAATCCTTAGAGACAGACACAGGAGTACATGAGACTCCTCATTAAACAAACAAGACAACAATACAGTTGAAATACAGTGTATGCATCACAGTTCAAATGAAATCAACAGTAATTCCTTTCCTTTACTCATGTGCTTATCCCAAAGTCACCTCCCTCAACCCCTGTAGTGCCCCTATAAAACCCACTTATAAGTCTCACTACCACAAATAAACAGAAAAACTGGAATTCCACCAGCCCCCAGCGCTCAGGGCGGCGGTTACCAAGAGAAAACTGGAATCCCCCCAGCCGAAGCTGAGGTTTACCAAAACTGGAATCCCCCCAGCCTCGGTACTCGGGACAGTGGTTACCAAAATTGGAATTCCACTAGCCCCAGTACTCGAAACTGTGGGTTACCACGTGCACAATGAGGCTAGCTAAGCTCTCAGAGTGTCACGAGAAGGATCACAGGAAATTATGAGTCTACACAAAATCCACAGTTCCAACAATCCCCTTTTTCCTTACAGCCACAGCCACGAGGCTCCTAAAAGAGGTAAACAGGCAAAGAAGACCCCCAGGAACGCATCCACAGGTCAACCCCCCTTTTTCCCTACAACCACGGCACCGTGGTTCCTAAAAGGAGTAAAACAGGCAACAGAAGACCCAGGCAAATCCCCTCGGGTCCACCCCCCTTTATCCCAAAAGGGGCAAAATACAAACAGATAAACAGACAAAACAGAAGACCCAGGCAAATCCCCTCAGGTCCACCCCCCTTTATCCCAAAAAGGGGAAAACAAGCAAGACAGAACCCCAGGCAAATCCCCTGCAGGTCCACCCCCCCTTTATCTCAAAATGGGGAAACAGGCAAACAATTCAAACACAATTCAAACACACCCAGGCAACAGATAGACTAAAATGCAGGTAAACAAATGAGTAACGAGACACCGGGCAAGATATTACCTGTCTTTGATGTCCTCCCGGGAAGCAGTCACAGACACGTGGACGGGTCAATCAAAGGGGCCGGAACGTACCGGTGGCTCTGCAGAAGTCTCTACCGTGTATCTGGAGGTGATCAATCTCCCTTCCTTCCCCCTGGATTCCTCCGTCCACCCTTGTCTTCCTTAGGACGGCTCACCGGCCGGACATAGCCCGATGCCCCACGTTGGGCAGCCAAGTTGTTATGGTACTTTTTAGCAGTAAACCAAAATGTTTAAATGTCTATCTGTTCCTGTCCAAATCAATAAAATAAATTGCGTATATACGCTGAAGTAATTAAGTCTGACACACAAGGTTCAGGTTAAAATAACTTCGAGAAAATTTATTGGCAAGTGATTAAAAAGCGGACACGCAGGTCCTTTTAAGAGACATTTTACGTCATCATTGCTTATTAGAATATCAGTAAATAAACATCATTAATTGGATTAATTGTCAAGTGTCTGGATTAGTGTCCACCTATCAATATTATTAATTGGCTCAAAAGACTAAGTGGTTAATCCCGTGTCCACCCACCAAGAGGTGGGATTGTTCTGGACACGGGTGGGGGACAAGGGGTCTTGAGCGTCATTTTACACGGTCGGTGATCTCAGGCCTCGTGGCCAGGTGCAAGGTCTCTTATGAATAGAACATTTCATTACTACTGTGTTTGCATGGCCTTCAAATTATACTTTGTTGCAAATCTAAGGAAAAGTCAGCAATTCCTGTGTTAATCATATCTTTATAGAAAATACAGTCTTTGTTCTATTGTATTAGATGTGCTGGGAAATTCTGTCATGTAAGGTGATTTTAAAATGATCAAGTTAGGTTATGAGGACAAAATGGAGGATTGAAGAAGTCAGGTTAGGGGGACAAAATGGAGGATTGTCACAGTATAAAGTTAAAATGGAGTTAGTGCAATAATTGAATACAAATACAATAAGGTTTTTTAAATAATCCCACATCAGACTCATGTACATCGGCAAAACGTCTAATGACCTCAGGGAGCGCATGAGGGGACACAGATCCACCATCAGGACTGCGTTATCCAGCGGCATAGCAACCACCCCCATAGCCAAACATTTTCTGGAAATAGGGCATACACTGCCCACATTGAAATTTATGGGCATTGAACATGTTCCGGCCCCGAGCAGGGGGGGTGACAGAGATGTCCTACTTCTTCAATGAGAAGCCTTTTGGATCTTCACATTAGGAACTTTGTCCCCGGGGGGACTTAATGAAATCAACCCACTCAGCTGCTTCATCCCGAAAAGATAAAGAAGCCATAGTCTCGTAAACAACAGTAACTGATACATATCTGTACTAAAGGTCACAGAAAAACCATTATTGGTGATTAACTCATGAGACTTTGTTAAATCAAACATATATTAATGTTTAATTTTTATTTAGCCAAGTTAGCTTATGGATGCTCCTGTTACACTCCATAGACTGTATGGCCGTTAATTTGTAATACATTTAAGTTAGTATATACATAGTATCCCTAGGGTTATTCAAATATACTTTAAAAAAATTTCTACAATGTATCTATAATTAGGTCTGCAACCACATGGCACTTGGAATTCCAATTTAAAGCGCAGCCACCTTATGTTATTGTTTAAAAATGTAGCAATCGTAAGGTATTGTTTAACTTTGTTTAACAAATTTGTTCCAATAGACGCTTAAATAATCAAATAGATTCTTGAACTCTTAGTTAATCTAAGGTGGCTTCGATATTTCTTATCCTTGAATTTTAATATGTCTGCGAGTGCAGATCATTAGACACTTGGCCGTAACCACACACACTTCCAGGCCTTTTTACTAGGCACGTAAGGGGTTAAATCCCTATTTTCAAAGTTGAGTAATCACTTTCACGTTTGCACAGCCTCTCTTTCATATAACTTACTCTCCAATCAAATCACCTGTAAGGTATATTTAAATCACTTTTTTTCCGCCTTTCATTGTCTTGAAAAAAGTCCCACGAGGACTGAAACGTCGACTTGTATGTCTTTGAAATTTGGCACAATAAATTGTTTATATCTTTAAGAAGACCTTTCGAGTGCACTCTTTTCATCTGTATATATTGAAGGCTGAGGCAGCACCGAGGCAAGCACAAGACCGGTACATTGAGTGCGGGATATTTGCAGTATATATATATACGAGATACGATACGAGATAACAAGATAATCTAACAAAAGGGTGACACACCAATGCATGAGCACCTGTATCACCAGAGTTTGATTTTGTTAACTCTGGTGATACAGGTGCTCATGCATTGGTGTGTCACCATTGTGATCAATTTTGAGATCATTAGTAGTTATTATTATCTAGTAACTGGCCAATCTCCAGTGAGTTTAATTGTGAAGTCTATTTTGGAATCAGTTAGGCGATCTACCCCTATCCTAGCAATCTTCTGTGGAGTGAATTCCAGTGGGACATATGCCCTTATAATGATGTTTAAATATGTTTTTCGATTAGTTTTGTCTGAACTTTCTCAGAGTCTCTAGTATTCCTGTTGGTTTTCAGCCCTGCTTTCTATGAGTCCAGTTTATACATTATGAAGGATATTCATTGCAGTAGTTACTATTCAATGCTGCCAGTGTGACTAATGTTTAAGTAATTGATTCCCCTAGCGTAAAATAGTCTAATTGAATATTTTTTAATTGCACGATCTATGTGTATGGTTGCACTTTTATTATTGTTGATATATGTCACCATGGTGATGACCATGGAGTCAGAGGCTTCACAAGTGTGGTGAGTTATCGTTATCTGTATGGTATATATGTGGGTTTATTTGTCTGCACAGTATGTCCTGACGAAAGCTTGAGGGGATCAAGCTGAAACGTTGACACCTTTGATGTTTTAGTGAGTAAAATAAAAGTTACATTTTATCAAGTCCCTGGAGTGCTATCTTTGAATCTTCCGTTGTATTTTGGCTGACAAGCACCGGGCATTGGACTACGGATCAGGTGGAGTGCAAGATTATTTGGTATTTATTTATTTATTTATATATTTTTATATATATATATATATATATATATATATATATATATATATATATATATATATATATATATTCAACATATCCCGTCTGAAAAAATGATGCTTTTCCCTCTCTCTTCCTATCCTCATAAATACACCCGTTTCCTCATGAGTAACTTCACACTCGTTGAAGTGGAGTGTACTTTGAACTTTTTACGCTGCCAGAACTACAGAGAAGAGACTTTGGGGTAATGTAGTTCCGGACAGCGAACCGGAAGTGACGTAACGGCAATTAGAAGCCGCAACTAAGATCACCTGACATCAGATGAACGATTGGACGCAGAGAGGAAGGGCGGGAGAAATAAACTCTTAAAAACCGGAAAACAGGACATCAGCAGAATACCAATTGAGAGAGCCAGCGGAGAAGGCGAAACGCGTCTTGGTAGAACAGGAGAGGAAGGACTTTGGCACATATTGTATTTATTCATACTTTTTATTACTATTTGATATTCTTATTATCTTTTATTTTACTCTATACAATAAATTTCGTGTTTGAATATACCCACCTCTATCTTGAGTTCCTGGATCCGGTTAAGGGTAGTGTCACCCCTAATATTAGACACATACACCATTCATACTTAGAGCCAGTTATTAAAAGGCTCTTAAAAAGGTGAGCACCATTTTCTTTACACCTTAAAGAGATATTGCACTGCATGCTAAGGGTTAAACAATCTGCACCCAGAAGTCTTTGTTTCTCTTTTTTGTTTCTTCACCTTGACTGAAAGGAGGGAAGAGAAAAGCAAGCAGAACCAATATGGTCTCGCTGCCTACCTTAAAGGCACGGATACTTAAGTGTTTAGAGACTATACCCACATAAAAGGCTCTAATAAATGTGAGTTTATCTGCATACATTCAAATCCACTTCAATATAGGCTTTACGTTATTACCATATATATGCTTTCTGTGTTTTTTCCTTTATATGTCTACATTTTGGCATTACCCTGAGTGGTAAGTGGACATTTGTATTCTTGAGCACTTTGAATATAAACCTATTAGCGCTACTCTTACCAATAGTGGGAAGGTGTTTACACTGACCCTTTTGAGGTTTATTGTTCTTATTGTAAGTGCTTATTTGACAATTATATTAAAATGAACCTTAAATTGTCACTCATTTTCAGAGCTTCCATGTGCAGATATGTGGACCCGATGATCTGATATTGATGCCCGAAACTCCAGTCCATCCCAGCCAATATTACCAACTGCAAGAGGAAAGGAAGGTTCTGCGGGAGGCTTGGTGCAGATTGGAGCAAGGCATGCCGGACCGGAAATTTGTAACAGAAAAAATAATAAAAAATAAAATGTATTTTGAAGGGCAACACTACTGACTGAGAAAGCCTTCAACCTGAAATGCGTTTCAGATGAGGATAAGCCTTTTTACTTATTCTAAAATTATTTTTGTAAAATGTGGGTTTTAATCTATCCTACTTAAATAAAAGTGAGAATCACAATATCAAGGATTTTTCTTGCACTTCCAAGGAGATGCCAGTCTATCAAATAGAGCCTGTAGAAAAATATATAAAGTACTCCAAAGCTATAACTGAGCGATATCTTTGACTTTGTTTTGTGAGTTGGCACCATCAATCCCACAGTTTGTCCTATTTAAAGTAGTTTGTACTCTTATATTTTGTCTTTGTGGTTTTATCAAAACACCAGAGAGTGATTTGAATAATATTTGTATGTATAAAATGTACATAAATTTTAAAAACAGCCTTATTTTGTACTATAAGCACTATTAGGAGCACATTAATATTTGTTAACAGATCTGTCTGAGGTGGTTGTCAGAGTCATTACAAATGTTTAAACTGCAATTGGATAAATACGTGCACAAACATAACATACAGGGATATAATTTATAATTAGGGGGTAATAGCCGCTTGATCCAAGGAGACATCCAACTGCGATTTTGGGGTCAAGAAGGAATTTTTTCCTAGTTTGTTGCAAAATTGGAAGCGCTTTAGAATAGGTTTTTTGCCTTCTTTTGGATCAACAAAAACATGTGAGGAAGGCTGAACTTGGACGCAAGTCTCTTTTCAGCTATGTAACTATGCAACATTTACAAAGAATGGACTTTGAAGGTCAACACTACTGACTGAGAAATCCTTCAAAGTGAAATGCGATTCAGATGAGGATAAGCCTTTTTACTTATTCTAAAATAATTTTAATCTAGTTTTGTTTTTGCTTGTTTAAAATTATTTTTGTAAAATGTGAGAATAATCACCATATCAAGGATATTTCTTGCACTTCCAAGGGGTAGTGTCATTGGGAAAGATGCCAGTCTATCAAATAGAGCCTGTAGAGAATATATAAAGTGCTCCAAAGCTATAACTGAGCGATATCTTTGACTTTGTTTTGTGAGTTAGCACCATCAATCCCACAGTTTGTCCTATTTAAAGTAGTTAGTGCTATCTTATATTTTGTCTTTGTGGTTTTATCAAAACACCAGAGAGTGATTTGAACAATATTTGTATGTATAAAATGTACATACATTTTAAAAACAGCCTTATTTTGTACTATAAGCACTATTAGTAGCACATTAATATTTGTTAACAGATCTGTCCTTTCAATCAATCCTATTGACATGAACATGTTTCTTGGCATTTGATCTATATATTTGCACAGATTTGCATGTAGACACAGCTTTTTGGGTAAATTGATTACTTTACTACATAAGTTCTTTTAAGCACTCCACCAATATACACCGATTAGTTGATCTGTAATTTATTAAGAGCTTCATAAAACCACCCTACTCTATTCGAAAATATGTTTTTTTTTGGAAACTTGCTACCAAGTGGCAGAACTAATGTAGAAAGGGTGCTGGTGCAAGAAAGTTTTGGGCACCCCTATTGTGCAAGGTGGGTCAAAAGGTAGATCGAATTGGTCATAAAACTCCAATAAAGCTATGCCAGCTGGGGTTCTACCATTTGTCCATACTTTGCAGGGATGTATTTGTTTGTGCGTTTTAATGTAAGCATGTTTTTTGTCTAGAGTATGTGTGCATGGGTGTATTTTGTATGTACAGTTGCCAAATTGGCTTCATTAAATTAGTGTTCGTTTAAGTAAAAAAATATCAGACAAGCCAGGTCCAGAGGGCAAATCAGTCCACATATGCAAACACCATATACTATTACACTTGGTCAGCTACACACTGAGCAAGTCACGTATCCATATCACCCTGCCAAGCCTAAACAGAATCACTCAGAAAGGGCAAATCATTCCACATACATATAGAAACATAGAATGTGACGGCAGATGAAAACCATTCGGCCCATCTAGTCTCACCAATTTTTTTTAAATTCTCTCATTAGTCCCTGGCCTTATCTTATAGTTAGGATAGCCTTATGCATGCATGCTTAAACTCCTTTACTGTGTTAACCTTATGCATATCAGCTGGAAGGTTATTCCATGCACCCACTACCCTCTCAGTAAAGTAATACTTCCTGAAATTTTTAAACCTTTTCCCCTCTAATTTAAAACTATGTCCTCTTGTTGTGGTAGTTTCTCTTTTAAATATGGTCACCTTTACGTATTTAAATGTTTCTATCATATCGCCCCCCTTTCTCGTTTTTCCTCCAAGCTTTACATGTTAAGATCCTTTAACGTTTCCTGGTAAGGTTTATCCTGCAATCCATGAACAGATGGCATCAACGCTTGTTTCCATTTTCTCTTGTGCCGACAACCAAAGATACAGCCCCCGAATTATCACAGAACAGGCACTTGATCCTCACAATTATTTTAGTTTTAACAATGAGGTTTACCTACAAACCATGGGCACTGCTATGGGTACATAGAGCACCACAATTATTGTAAGTCATAAGGAGGTGGGAATTCTTTGTGAAGGAGCATTTGGCAAAGTTTTAATGGCCAAAGACCAAAAATCAGGTACAGTCACTACAAATTGTATTTTCCCAATTTAAATAGGTTGAACTTGTTTGACACCGATTACAGGTTGCTTGAATTTTAGACTTTCCCCAATTCATGTATTGATAGCAAATACATCATTGTGTTTAATCTTTAGGCCACACCTACATATTAGGTTTTCCAAGTTATTGAAATTCACGATGACTTGATAATTAATGCCTCAGAAATCATGCTTTACATACAAATGTTACAATAGTTTGGCATTCTAGATCAAATTCCTATTTCAGATATAACAGTAGATGAGTATAATGGAAACATTAAAATTTCAGTATGTTTAATTATGTCTACATGATCCTCTTGTGCCTCTAGCCTCATTCCATACCTATTTCAATGTAATTGGTGCATGTTAAAAGTGTGTTACCATCTGAATAAGTAATTAGCATGTGATGCTTGTACAGAATTTGGTTCAATGTCTAAGCAGAATCTCAGCCACACCCTGTCCTTACTTCCCTATAAAACCGCTAGACCAGGTACTGATCCTCAGTCTACAGTTTCTTGTTGATCAAGAACAGTCAAGATGTATCCCCTCTGAGAGTTGTTCATATTGGATTATCTGAGAGTTTTGTTGCATGTTCCTCAAAGTTGCTGTATAATTTTACTGCAAGACCTCAGAGCTTAGATCTATTCAGAGACCTTAATCCGGTGTTTTCTTTCATTTCCAAGGTAAGATCCATGCTCTATAATCATTTTGTAATGGAGACCCACTCACTTACTGTAATTGGTATTTCTCCTGCTCAACTAGGACTATCGTCAGGGATCTGGAATCTCCAAAGCATTAACTTCATTAAGCTCTCCTAACCAACGCCTTGCAGCAGAAGGCAACTGGCTCCTTGGCTGAGTGTGTAGCGGATTAGTCTCAATCAATGAGAAGCATGGCAGTACAAGGCTTTGCAAAGAAAGCTTCTGGCTCAATGTCTGAAGTAGTGGAGACTGGGAACTGTGCCTAACAGACCCCAAGTAAGAAGCAGGGCACACCTGGCACTAACCAATTGAGCCCACTACATGTGGTAGGTTAAATGGTCATTCTAAGCACCGTTAGGACTACAAAGTTAAATGTGCATATGCCAACTCCCAGCTGTGAGTGTGGCTTAGAACTCCAGCAGAGCTGTATCAAGCAGTGTGAATGCTCACTACATTCTGTGTATTAATTGTGTCCAGTTATATGTGTAGTGGTTGCACACCGCATAGACTACTCTACTCTGATCTTTGATACAGCCAGTCCACTGATGCCACAACTAGGGAATTAATTAATAATTATTCCCACGGTGCCTCTCTATGGCAGAAGATATTTGCAGAAACCAATTCTATTACTGGAAGCCAACTTTTTGGAAGCAGATTTAAAATTTAAATTTGCGTAGAAAATGATGTAACAATTGTATTTGCTCATTAATCATTTTATTAAATATCTTATTTTGCATCTACAGATAAGCAAATGAATTCTGGAAAGCCATGGAAGCACAGAGTGCCACAACCATTGGAGGGCAGTATGAGATGGTGAGAATCCTAGGTGAAGGAGCATTTGGCAATGTTTTAATGGCCAAAGACCAACGATCAGTAGAGTTACTACAAATATAAGTGTCTAATGATCACAAAGTGTGTATTTTCCCTATTTAATAGGTTGTACTAATTTGGCACTGCTTCAACAATTTGTATTTGTCACAAGGAATTTTTCTTTTGGCAAAATAACTATACTGAAAGATTCTCAATCCTTTCAGTAAAAACAATCCTTTTAAGATTACTTAATGAATGCTTTAAAACCTATTTGTGTAGCATTTAATGGTTAAATATGGTCGGCAACTGTAAAGCTGTAAACTCATACCTTTTGCTATGAAATGTAAAATATTTAGCTGTTGATTTGTTTCTCGACAAAGTGAATTTGACCAATTCTGTTTTAATCTTTCCCTTTATACAGGAGAAGCAGTTGCACTCAAGATGGTATGAAGGGATCGAACATCACTTCCTGCCTACCTCCATGAGCTGCATATTGCTTTATTACTGTCATGAGATCATAAGCACACATCTAAACAAGCAAACTGTTCAATTGCAAGATCCTAGCTTTAACATAAACCAGTGACAGTTTGCATTCAATAGTCCACACTTACACCTCAATATTTTGTGATAAATTAGAATTCAATACATACAATAATAAACGTTCACTAAATAGACAAAAATGCCTGGTCCCAGTATATCTAGCTGCTCTCTGTTCATTGCCCAGATATTTCAATTTACCAATTGCAAATCCTGTGGATGATTTGTACATTTTTGTACATCTCCCAGAATGGCAGATTAATTAATAAGTTCATTCATACAAGATTACTATGTAGAATATAGAAAACTATTAGAATTTCTATGAAATAATTGCTTGATGTGTATTCAATGGTCCTATGACTGATTCAATAACAAGGGTTCTTATTGTAAGTACTTATTTGAAAATTATATCAAAATTAACCTGAAATTTTCACTCATTTCAGAGCTTCCATGTGCTCATATGGGGACCCGATCTGATATTGATACCAGGAACTCCTGTCCACCCCAGCCAATATTACCAACTGCAAGAGCAAAGGAAGGTTCTGCAGGAGGCTTGGTGCAGATCGGAGCAAGGCATGTAACAGAACATTTTAAAAAATGGATTTTGAAGGGCAACACTACTGACCGAGAAAGCCTTCAAAGTGAAATGCGTTTCAGATGAGGATAAGCCTTTACTTATTTTAATCTAGTTTTGTTTTTGTTGGTTTAAAATTCTTTGTAAAATGTGGCTTTTAATCTATCCTACTTAAATAAAACTGAGAATCACCATATCAAGGATATTTCTTGCACTTCCAAGGGGTAGTGTCATTGGGAAAGATGCCAGTCTATCAAATAGAGCCTGTAGAGAATATATAAAGTGCTCCAAAGCTATAACTGAGTGATATCTTTGACTTTGTTTTGTGAGTTAGCACCATCAATCCCACAGTTTGTCCTATTTAAAGTAGTTTGTACTAGCTTATATTTTGTCTTTGTGGTTTTATCAAAACACCAGAGAGTGATTTAAACAATATTTGTATGTATAAAATGTACATACATTTTAAAAACAGCCTTATTTTGTACTATAAGCACTACTAGTGGCACATTAATATTTAACAGATATCTGTCCTTTTAATTAATTCTATTGACATGAACATGTTTCTTGGCACTTGATCTATATATTTGCACAGATCTGCATGTAGACGCACCTTTTTGGGTAAATTGATTACTTTACTACATAAGTTCTTTTAAGCACTCCACCAATATACATATAGTTTTTTTAATTAAAAGGATTACCTCTTGGGTGTTTGAGCAGCTAATTTCAATTGTTCTTTATAGAAACTACTTTTTAGTTACCGTATTTATTCGAGTATAACGCGCAAAATTTTGTACCGATTTTTAATCTAAAATTAGGGGTTCGCGTTATACTCGAATAAATATTAGCCCAGCAGAAGAGGGAGGGTGCTCCGATAATACCTCCCAGGACCGCAGGGCTCATTAAAAGCCCGGCGGTCCTGGGGTGGCAGGCAGCAAGCATTTACTCACCTCCCTGCAGCTCCCCAGTGTAAATCTCGCGAGACCCGCGGCCAGCTCTGACGGCCGCGGGTCTCGCGAGATTTACACTGGGGAGCTGGAGGAGCTGCAGGGAGGTGAGTAAACGCTTGCTGCCCGGCGGTCCTGGTAGGTATTATCGGAGCACCCCCTCCCTCTTCTACTGGGCTAATATTTATTCGAGTATAACGAGCAACCCTAATTTTAGATTAAAAATCGGTACAAAATTTTATACCGATTTTTAATCGAAAATTAGGGGTGCGCGTTATACTCTAATAAATACGGTAAGCGCATTCTTACATGCACCATCCCCATTTATTCTGCAAGATCATGTCTAAATGTCCCTCTGTCTGTGCAAATATATTTTGGATAGACACACAATTACAATTTTACAATTACAGAATGCAGATGGTTTAAAACCAGATGAGATTTATTCCATTTATAGGGAAGGGTAGACTACCGATTAGTTGATCTGTGATTTATTAAGAGCTTCATAAAACCACCCTACTCTATTCCAAAAGAGGTTTGTTTTTTTAGAAACTTGCTACCAAGTGGAAGAACTAATGTAGAAAGGGTCCTGGTGCAAGAAAGTTTTGGGCACCCCTATAGTGCAAGGTGGGTCAAAAGGTAGATCGAATTGGTCATATGCCAATAAAGCTATGCCAGCTGGCGTTCTACCATTTGTCCATACTTGCAGGGTTGTATTTGTGCGTTTTAATGCAAGCATGTTTTTGTATATAGTATGTGTGCATGGGTGTATTTGTATGTACAGTTGCCAATGGAATGCAGTGGTGTACTTGTGTCTAGTATTTGCAATTTGTGTTTCAGTGCACTCTTGCTTAAACCAAATTGGCTTCATTAAATTAGTGTTCGTTTAAGTAAAAAAATATCAGACATGCCAGGTCCAGAGGGCAAATCAGTTCACATATGCAAACACCATATACAATTACACTTGGTCAGCTACAAACACTGAGCAAGTCACGCATCCATATCACACTTGGCCAAGCCTAAACAGAAATCACTCAGAAAGGGCAAATCGCTCCACATACATATAGAAACATAGAATGTGACGGCAGATGAAAACCATTCGGCCCATCTAGTCTGCCCAGTTTTTTAAAATCCTCTCATTAGTCCCTGGCCTTATCTTATAGTTAGGATAGCCGTATGCATGCATGCTTAAACTCCTTTACTGTGTTAACCTAATGCATATCAGCTGGAAGGTTAATCCATGCACCCACTACCCTCTCAGTAAAGCAATACATCCTGTGTGGCGAAACCAACCTCGCCACTGGGTCCTGGAGAAGCCTGTTTGCTAGCCTCCTGCCCAGTGATTATGGTCCCTGGGAGATATTGCCCTTTAAGGGACTGAATTGGGGCTTATGGACTGCTACATAATGTACTGACCCTTTAAGAACTACTTGTGGGCAGGTGGATTGTATAATACTGTCCCTAGCCCTTTAAATACTTTGGGGACAGATTGGTACTTTTGTATATGGCACTTCGGACACAGTCGAAGCGGTCGAAGTTACCGAAGTCGTCGAAGTGGCCGGTATCGGACAAAGGACCACGTGGCGGCGGCCATTTTAACTTCGAACACTGCCGACCCTTAACATCAACTCCACTTCGACACTTCGACTAAAGTTGAAGTACAGGCACACTTCGAATGGGACTTAGCCGTTTTTATGCCAGGAATTGACCGACCGCACAGCCCAAATCCATGGAACTGTTTTGGGCAAGAAAATGTGCTGGCGGTCGGTCATAAAAGGACTTCCGTGTAACTTTTGATCCACTGGAGGGATTTGTCTGAATTTTGGAAGTGTTTATGTTTAAAGTATGCTGAGTCTGAATATGTGATTTGTATGTGAATGTGATGTATGGTTTTGAAGTTATAAATATTGTTTAAAAAGTATATTTTAAACTGCATGCATAATGGGATTATGTGTCAGGCTAAGGGGAGGGGATGTGTGGGTTGTACCATATCTCGGATTGGTTATTTTATGCCTCCCCCTGGGTGTGGCCTGTATGTGTGAGATGGAAATAAAAGCCAGGCTGGATGAGCCAGTCCAGAGTTCCTGTTTTAACCCTCAAAGTGAAGTGTCGTCTCATTATTGGGGGAAGGATTTATTGCATGCTGTTCCAGTTGACTGCTAGGAGTGCAAGCCTATTCGTATGGATCCTATTCAACTGTCTACAGCATTCAGAGGCTTGAGAGCATTCATATGCTTCTCAGATTCGGTGATTGTGGTGTCTGCCAGAGTGCTTGGAGTCCTCAGGAAGCGCTAGGAGCATCCTTTAACGGAGGTACTCAGTCGGGGTGCCAGGCGATCCGTTACATCCTGAAATTTTTAAACCTTTGCCCCTCTAATTTAAGACCATGTCCTCTTGTTGTGGTAGTGTCTTTTAAATATAAATATAGTCTCCTTTACTGTGATTCCGTTTATGTATTTAAAATGTTTCCATCATATGCCCCCTGTCTCGTCTTTCCTCCAAGCTATACATGTTAAAATCATTTAACCTTTCCTGGTAAGTTTTATCCTGCAATCCATGAACAGATGGCATCAATGCTTGTTTCCATTTTCTCTTATGCCGAGAAGCAAAAGATACAGCCCCCGAATTATCACAGAACTGGCACTTCATCCTCACAAAATTATTTTAGTTTTAACAATGAGGTTTACCTACAAACCATGGGCACTGCTATGGGTACCTAGAGCACCACAATTATTGGAAGTCAATAGGAGGTGGGAATTCTCTGTGAAGAAGCGTTTGGCAAAGTTTTAATGGCCAAAGACCAAAAATCAGGTAGTCACTACAAATTGTATTTTCCCAATTTAAATAGGTTGAACTTGTTTGACACCGCTTACAGGTTGCTTGAATTTTTAGACTTTCCCCAATTCATGTATTGATAGCAAATACATCATTGTGTTTAATCTTTAGGCCACACCTACATATTAGGTTTTCCAAGTTATTGAAATTCACGATGACTTGATAATTAATGCCTCAGAAATCATGCTTTACATACAAATGTTACAATAGTTTGGCATTCTAGATCAAATTCCTATTTCAGATATAACAGTAGATGAGTATAATGGAAACATTAAAATTTCAGTATGTTTAATTATGTCTACATGATCCTCTTGTGCCTCTAGCCTCATCCCATACCTGTTTCAATGTAATTGGTGTCTGTTACAAGTGTGTTACCATCTGAATAAGTCTAATTAGCATGTGATGCTTGTACAGAATTTGGTTCAATGTCTAATCAGAATCTCAGCCACACCCTGTCCTTACTTCCCTATAAAACCGCTAGACCAGGTACTGATCCTCAGTCTACAGTTACTTGTTGATCAAGAACAGTCAAGATGTATCCCCTCTGAGAATTGTTCACATTGGATTATCTGAGAGTTTTGTTGCATGTTCCTCAAAGTTGCTGTATAATTCTACTGCAAGACCTCAGAGCTGAGATCTGGTCAGAGACCTTAATCCGGTGTTTTCTTTCATTTCCAAGGTAAGATCCATGCTCTATAATTATTGATTTCCTAGAGGAGACCCACTTTCACGTATTGTAATTTGTATTTCTCCTACTACTATCAGGGATCTGGAATCTCCAAAGCATGACCTTCATTAAGCTCTCATAACCTAAGCCTTCCAGCAGAAGGCTGGCTCCTTGGCTGAGTGTAGTGGATTAGTCTCAATCAATGAAGCATAGCACTACAAGGCTTTGCAAAGAAAGCTTCTGGCTCAATGTCTGAAGTAGTGGAGACTGGGAACTGTGCCTAACAGACCCCAAGTAAGAAGCAGGGCACACCTGGCACTAACCAAATGAGCTCACTACATGAGGTAGGTTAAAGGTCATTCTAAGCACCATTAGGACTACAAATTTAAATGAGCATTTGCCAACTCCCAGCTGTGACTGTTGCTTAGAACTCCAGCAGAGCTGTATCAAGCAGTGTGAATTTGCACTACATTCGGTGTATTAATTGTGTACAGTTATATGTGTAGTGGTTGCACACAGCATATACTACTCTGCTCTGATCTTTGATACAGCCAGTCCACTGGTGCCACAAGTAGGGAATTATATATTAAATAAAACAATTATCCCCACGGTTCCTCTTTATATGGCAAAGGATATTTGCAGAAATAAATTCTATTACTGGAAAGCCATCTTTTTGTTAGCCGATTTAAAATTTAAATTTGCGTAGAAAAATATAAAATATAAAGACAAAAGAATGCACATCTATGGAAATTCCCTTTATATGTGATTTTAGTACAAACAACCATGAAGTAAGAAAAATAGTTTCTAAGTTCTGGCCTATTTTATTATAAGATCTGATTGCTAAAACCTTCCTTCCAGAATTATACATAGAGGGGCTAATAATTGACGTGATTCTCTAACTTCGTTTTATAAAAGAAAAGAAAACCATAAATACCTTTTTAAATTCAGACAAAGGATTTTTTCGTTGCGGCCAATGTTTAGCGTGTAAAAGAACTAACAATAAGAAATGCCATATAAAAAACATTTTACTAACAAAGATGGAATGGAATACCAAATTAAAGATTTTCTAAGCTACCACTCAAAAAACCTTATTTATCTTTTTATTTGTCCTTGCGGCTTACAATATATAGGCAAAACAACTAGACCTTTACATATTAGAATTGAAGAACATAGCCGTAATATCTTAAAGGGTTTTAAGAAAAAAAAAAAAACAGTGTATCATTGCATTATAAAATCGCCCACAATTGTGATACCAAAAACACAACCTTTTTAGGCATCATAAAAGTGGAGGACTGGAGAGGAGGTAATTTTGACAGTAAAATGAGCAAAATTGAGATGAAATTGATCTTTAAGTTAAATACCTTTATTCCTAATGGATTAAATGCGGACTTGGAGATGTCACTTTTTAAAATAAAAATACACTCTCTAGACCATTCCCTCACATGACAGATTTTAGTGTACCTCTGGGTATATCCCTTTTAGGTAGTTTCATATGTTTTAAAGTAGCCTTTTTTACCATTTGTCATTATGTTATATTATATATGTATTTGGTTTTATGTTTAAGAGTTGGGATCTGTATTTTATGTTTTGTATTCAGACGCGGTTTTAACTATTAGACTCTTACTCTTTTAAGAATATTATCCGTTAAAGATTACTAACTATTGGAACTTTGAGAACTCATGAATTCACTATGAAAAATACTAAAAAGACATACTATTGATGCATTAGAAGTTTTTAGGGTTTAAACTTTTTTTTCTTATATTGGTATGTTACTGAGAATATTCAGTTTTAATATACCCTATCTACAGTAGATTTCACTATACTCCTTTAAGAAGTTTATCAGTTGTATGAAGTCTGAATCAATATCAATTTTTCATAGTTAACTATTATTTTAGGTATATATTAACTGTTTTATTACTCAAAAATACCTCAAAGTACAAATAATTATTTTATGAATAAAAATTAAAAAAAAACAAGATGAGAAATTAATGTTATAGTCTTTATTGCTTCTATCCAAAAAAAAATTGAGAAAGAAATATTCTTTTTTCGTTTCTCTGTATTAATCTGCAATATATGCAATTGTATTCCACCTCCCTCTTTGAAAATGCAGGTCTGGAAATCACATTAAAAGAATAGGTGAACCGCACAGTGGAACGCAAGGAAATGACGTATCGGCAAATACAGATGAACCGGAAATGACGGAACACAAACCCGGAAGTAAATAGAAAAAAAAGAGGCTTGAAACGCAAGGCGTCACCATTTCTATGGTGATTGCCCACGAAAATACAAGCTGGACACCAATCATTTACCCCTTAGAGGGGTACATATAGCAGGGAGAATCCATTAGAAGACATAATCACTACATCCAGCTGAGGAAGCCTGTACGGCGAAACATGTCCTGGAGAGACTGAGAATTTGGACTATTGGATTTTATGCCAATTTAGTATTGTTATTTATATATAATATATATTTTTATACCTTTACTGTTTATAATAAAGTATATACTATTTTTTTACACTATATGCTATTGGCATCGTCCCTGCAATTTTTAAAAGAAGGTGTGTGGTCCTTAACCACACAAGCGTTTGGATTAGAGCCGATTTGGATGGCTCTAAGCTTGCGAGTACTCAGTCTCAGTTATCTTTCACTCAAAAAGACCTACGGTATTGCACCATATACTCTTTTTCCATCTCTATAGGAAACAAGGAGCAATTATATGCAATAAGAGTGAGGGTCGCCTTTATGGACCCCAAGAGCGCTGTTATTGAGCTATTATACATTAGCTCCATAAATTGTGAGTGGGAATTTTCCCTTTTCTCTTTCCACTTGATTGTACAACTCAGTCGGCACTGTTTGGTCTGTTTTTTTTTTTATGTCTTATAGAAAGTAAATTAATTACGAGAATAGAGACAAAGAATATCTAAGGTATTTCTACGTATATTCTTTTTCTCCACTATCTCCATCACTATAATTCTGATCTAGTGCTTCACCTACCCAAGGTTTTTGTTTCCATTTTTAAAAGATAAGACCCAGGTGTTATAGCAGCTTCTGATATATATATTATTGTTCGGACTATACTGCCACTGTTTAAAATATTAGCACTGGTCCAGCCCCTTTTCTCTTCTAACAATTTTATTTGCTCATTAATCATTTTATTAAATATCTTATTTTGCATCTACAGATAAGCAAATGAATTCTGGAAAGCCATGGAAGCACAGAGTGCCACAACCATTGGAGGGCAGTATGAGATGGTGAGAATCCTAGGTGAAGGAGCATTTGGCAAGGTTTTAATGGCCAAAGACCAACAATCAGGTAGAGTTACTACACATATAAGTGTCTAATGATCACAAAGTGTGTATTTTCCCAATTTAATAGGTTGTACTAATTTGGCACTGCTTCAACAGTTTGTATTTTGTCACCTAGGAATCTTTATTTTAGCCAAAATATATATACACTGAAAGATTCTAATCCTCTTGAAATTAAGTAATTAATGCTTTAGAACCTAATGGTGTAGAATTTAATTGTTAAATATGGTCGGCAACTGTAAAGCTGTAAAATCATACCTTTTGTATGCAATGTAAAATATTTAGCTGTCTGTTTCTCTTGACAAAGTGAATTTGACCAATTCTGTTTCAATCTTCTCCTTTATACAGGAGAAGCAGTTGCACTCAAGATGGTATGAAAGGATCGAACAACACTTCCTGCCTACCTCCGTGAGCTGCATATTGCTTTATTACGGTCATGAGAACATCATCCGCACACATCCAAACAAGCAAACTGTTCAATTGCAAGAACCTAGCTTTAACATAAATGGTGACAGTTTACATTCAATAGTCCACACTTACACCTCAATATTTTGTGATAAATTAGAATTCAATACATACAATACAATAATAAACGTTCACTAAATAGACAAATGCCTGGTCCCAGGATATCTAACTGCTCTCTGTTCATTGCCCAGATATTTCAATTTAGCAATTGCAAATCCTGTGGATGATTTGTACATTTTTACAGTCAGCACTGGTTATTGTATGTATGTTTTGTAATAGACTAACAAAATACACAGTTCATGGGCTGAGGGAGGAATTTCCATTCTGTAATTGAATACAAAGGTTTCCTTTGACTTCCATTAAAATATTGCCACTAAGTGGTCAGACAATTTCTCAGTTACACAGTAATTGTACATTTTTCTGTTAGATTATGTCCCATTCCCTGGCTGGATTCTAAAAGTACATATTTGATAACATTCATACTGTTCCATTTTTGGTTTGCAATTCAAATACTACATAAACATCTCTGGTCATAGTACTTATCTGATGCAATTAAGTTTGGATTTCACAATTATCTTTAACAATATATGAATTCCCACCTCTGAGTGAGGCTTAGAACTCCAGCAGTTTGCAATTCATATTTGCAACTCTATGCCAGCCTCACAGAGCTGGCCATCAGGTCATGTGAATGCTCACCTTTGTCTATTAAGTATGTACAAGTTATATGTGCAGCATGTACAACTCTACTCAGTTGATGCCACAGATCTACAGAATACATCCAATTTGCTCCCCAAGGGCAATAAAGGTAATACAATGCTCAGCTTCAAATGACAAGATATTAAATGCAGTTTAGCAGAAACCAATTCTATTACTGGAATGTCAACGTTTTGGAAGCATTTTGAAATTGTGACATTTGCAACAAACTATTTGCTGATGTCAGGATATTTATATCGGCAGACATTTTGTGCTAAGACAGAAATTAAAAGTGTATATTGCCAGAGTCACTCAGAACAGAGCGGACTCCATTTTGGATTTCAGGCAAGACAGACAAAATTTCTTTCCTTTCTGTAACTAGCCACTAGCCGGGGTAAGGAATGCATTATGTAAACAAGCCAAGTGATAAGCAATGAAGCAGGGGGATGGAATGCTCTATTTAAATGTTAATAGAATATAAATAATTTTAAACACAGATACTAGTGACAGAGAAGACCAAGTAATTAATTTTACTTTCTAAATCTTACAAGGTCCCATTGTAAGTAAGGGGTGAAATGGAGTTTAGACATGTCAATCCTAAAAATTATGATCAAAGTCGTTCCCACAAAGATTGAGGCAAATGCTTTGAACTGACAGCAAATTTAAAGAGGACAATATGAGGTGGTGAGAATCCTAGGTGAATGAGCATTTGGCAAAGGTTTGATGGCCAAAGACCATCAGGTAGAGTCACTACAAATATAAGTGCCTAAAGATCACAAAGGACATTTGTGATCATATGTCCAAACGATAAAGGAATTCCTCACAATAAAGCATTGGTTTAGTTACAGTATTGCCATAAAGAATCCTATTTAGGCTTTGGGCTTATCACATACACCCTACTGTTTGCATGGTTCTTCTCTTGAGAAAGTGAATTTTACAAAACCTTTAATCTTTTCCTTAAAAAGGAGGTTATTATAGAAAATGGATACATAATACAGATTACACACATTCATTTTTACATTTTCTAAGTCTACTTTAAAATCAACTCAAATATGGGAATGCAGTTCCACCATATGGCCATATTATGTTAAGCCCACCACTACTTCACAGTACCCCAAAATAGGAGAGTCACACAGACTATGGCAGCACCATTCCTGTGAAATACATGTTTTGGGTGTGCCCACAATTTGTCTTTATGATACTAAATGGGGACATGGAATATGGGTCACATGAGCAGCAGAGTCATGTGACATTGTCTTTGCAGTGTGAGATAACACATCTAGCATAGAATCCCAGACTGCTGCAGCTGCTGTTCTAGGAACTGAACAACTCATTCCATCAGGCTGACTATGGCAAAGTGAAAAGGGGTGTAAAAGATGAAGCTACTTCTAATTAGTATTTGTTTTACTGTATCTGATGCATTCCTTTTTTTTACTAGGTGCACGACTGACAACCATTTAATTTATGTAGGGAGTGGGAAAAACAGCAGAAAAAAGGAAACCAGGTTATTGTAATAAACAAATAAACTTCTTGAATGTGGCAAACTGCTTAATGAACAACCGAAAATATGATTCTCTTTATAGCTACAAAAACTAATAGTTAGTGGCCATATAAATGTTTCTGGTTCATCATAACACACGAGAATCTGATTCTGATAAAAGATTACCAAAAACGGTAAACGGTCTAGTTACACAGCTGAAAAGAGACTTGCGTCCATCAAGTTCAGCCTTCATTTATTTTTTGCTGTTGATCCAAAAAAAAAAAACAACCCAGTTTGGGCACTTCCAATTTTGCAACAAACTAGGGGGAAAAAATCCTTCTAGAACCTAGAATGGCAGATTAATCAATAAGTTCATTCATACATGATTACTATGTAGAATATAGAAAACTATTAGAATTTCTATGAAATAATTGCTTGATGTGTATTTTCACTAATTTCAGGGCTTCCATGTGCAGATATGGGGACTCGATCTGATATTGATGCCAGGAACTCCTGTCCATCCCAGCCAATATTCCCAACTGCAACAGCAAAGGAAGGTTCTGCAGGAGGCTTGGTGCAGATTGGAGCAAGGCATGTAACGCATGCCGCACTTGAAATTTGTAACAGAACATTTTAAAAAAAATGGATTTTGAAGGGCAACACTACTGACTGAGAAAGCCTTCAAAGTGAAATGCGTTTCAGATGAGGATAAGCCTTTTTACTTATTCTAAAATAATTTTAATCTAGTTTAGTTTTTGCTTGTTTAACATTATTTTTGTAAAATGTGGCTTTTAATCTATCCTACTTAAATAAAACTGAGAATCACCATATCAAGGATATTTCTTGCACTTCCAAGGGGTAGCGTCATCGGGAAAAATGCCAGTCTATCAAATAGAGCCTGGAGAAAAATATATAAAGTGCTCCAAAGCTATAACTGAGCGATATATTTGACTTGGTTTTGTGAGTTGGCACCATCAATCCCACAGTTTGTACTTTCTTATATTTTGTCTGTGGTTTTATCAAAACACCAGAGAGTGATTTGAACAATATTTGTATGTATAAAATGTACATAAATTTTAAAAAACAGCCTTATTTTGTACTATAAGCACTATTAGGAGCACATTAATATTTGTTAACAGATCTGTCTGTTCAATCAATCCTATTGACATGAACATGTTTCTTGGCATTTGATCTATATATTTGCACAGATCTGCATGTAGACGCAGCTTTTTGGGAAAATTGATTACTTTACTACATAAGTTCTTTTAAGCACTCCACCAATATACATATATTTTTTTTTAATTAAAAGGATTACCTCTTGGGTGTTTGAGCAGCAAATTTCAATTGTTCTTTATAGAAACTACTTTTTAATTAAGCGCATTCTTACATGCACCATCCCCTTTATTCTGCAAGATCATGTCTAAATGTTCCTCTGTCTGTGCAAATATATTTTGGATAGACACACAATTACAATTTAACAATTACAGAATGCAGATGGTTTAAAACCAGATGAGATTTATTCCATTTATAGGGAAGGGTAGACTACCGATTAGTTGATCTGTAATTTATTAAGAGCTTCATAAAACCACCCTACTCTATTCCAAAAGAGGTTTGTTTTTGTTTGTTTTTTTTAGAAACTTTCTACCAAGTGGCAGAACTAATGTAGAAAGGGTCCTGGTGCAAGAAAGTTTTGGGCACCCTATAGTGCAAGGTTGGTCAAAAGGTAGATCGAATTGGTCATATGCCAATAAAGCTATGCCAGCTGGGGTTCTACCATTTGTCCTTACTTGCAGGGCTTTATTTGTGCGTTTTAATGTAAGCATGTTTTTGTATATAGTATGTGTGCATGGGTGTATTTGTATGTACAGTTGCCAATGGAATGCAGTGGTGTACTTGTGTCTAGTATTTGCAATTTGTGTTTCAGTGCACTCTTGCTTAAACCAAATTGGCTTCATTAAATTAGTGTTCGTTTAAGTAAAAAAATATCAGACAAGCCAGGTCCAGAGGGCAAATCAGTCCACATATGCAAACACCATATACAATTACACTTGGTCAGCTACACACTGAGCAAGTCACGCATCCATATCACCCAGCCAAGCCTAAACATAATCACTCAGAAAGGGCAAATCATTCCACATACATATAGAAAAATAGCATGTGACGGCAGATGAAAACCATTCGGCCCATCTAGTCTGACCAATTTTTTAAAATTCTCTCATTAGTCCCTGGCCTTATCTTATAGCTAGGATAGCCTTATGCATATCGCATGCCTGCTTAAACTCCTTTACTGTGTTAACGTTATGCATATCAGCTGGAATGTTATTCCATGCACCCACTACCCTCTCAGTAAAGTAGTACATCCTGATATTTTTAAACCTTTGCCCCTCTAATTTAAAACTACGTCCTCTTGTTGTGGTAGTTTCTTTTAAATATGGTCTGCTTTACGTATTTAAATGTTTCTATCATATCCCCCCCCGTCTCGTCTTTCCTCCAAGCTATACATGTTAAGATCCTTTAACCTTTCCTGGAAAGTTTTATCCTGCAATCCATGAACAGACTGCATCAACTCGTTTCCATTTTCTCTTATGCCGACAACCAAAAGATACACCCCCTGAATCACAGAACTGGCACTTCATCCTCACAAAATTATTTTAGTTTTAACAATGAGGTTTACCTGCAAACCATGGGCACTGATATGGGTACCTAGAGCACCACAATTATTGGAAGTCAATATGAGGTGGGAATTCTTTGTGAAGGAGCATTTGGCAAAGTTTTAATGGCCAAAGACCAAAAATCAGGTACAGTCACTACAAATTGTATTTTCCCAATTTAAATAGGTTGAACTTGTTTGAGACCGCTTACAGGTTGCTTGAATTTTAGACTTTCCCCAATTCATGTATTTATAGCAAAATACATTGTGTTTAATCTTTAGGCCACACCTACATATTAGGTTTTCCAAGTTATTGAAATTCACGATGACTTGACAATTAATGCCTCAGAAATCATGCTTTACATATCAATGTTAAAGTTACAATAGTTTGGCATTCTAAATCAAATTCCTATTTCAGATATAACAGTAGAGGAGTTTCATGTAAACACTAAAATTTCAGTATGTTTAGTTATGTCTACATGTTCCTCTTGTGCCTCTAGCCTCATTCCATACCTATTTCAATGTAATTGGTGTATGTTAAGAGAGTGTTAATATCTGAATAAGTTTTATTAGCATGCAATGCTTGTACAGAATTTAGTTCAATGTCTAATCAGAATCTCAGCCACACCCTGTCCTTACTTCCCTATAAAACCGCTAGACCAGGTACTGATCCTCAGTCTACAGTTTCTTGTTGATCAAGAACAGTCAAGATGTATCCCCTCTGAGAATTGTTCACATTGGATTATCTGAGAGATTTGTTGCATGTTCCTCAAAGTTGCTGCATAATTCTACTGCAAGACCTCAGAGCTGAGATCTATTCAGAGACCTTAATCCGGTGTTTTCTTTCATTTCCAAGGTAAGATCCATGCTCTATAATTACTGTAATTGGTATTTCTCCTGCTAAACTATGACTATCGTCAGGGATCTGACGATAGTCATAGTTTCTGGAATCTCCAAAGCATGAACTTCATTAAGCTCTCATAACCTAAGCCTTGCAGCAGAAGGCAACTGGCTCCTTGGCTGAATGTGTAGCGGATTAGTCTCAATCAATGAGTTAAGCATGGTACTAAAAGGCTTTGCAAATAAAGCTTCTGGCTCAATGTCTGAAGTAGTGGAGACTGGGAACATTGCCTAACAGACCCCAAGTAAGAAGCAGAGCACACCTGGCACTAACCAATTGAGCTTGCTACATGAGCTAGTTTAAAAGTCATTCTAAGCACCATTAGGACTACAAAGTTAAATGTGCATATGCCAACTCCCAGCTGTGAGTGTGGCTTAGAACTCCAGCAGAGCTGTATCAAGCAGTGTGAATGTGCACTACATTGTGTGAATTAATCGGGTCCTGTAATAGGTCTAGTGGGTGCACACAGCATATACTACTCTACTCAGTGATCTTTGATACAGCCAGTCCACTGATGCCACAAGTAGGGAATTATATAATTACTAAATAAAATAAATTATCCCCATGGTTCCTCTTTATATGGCAGAAGATATTTGCAGAAACCAATTCTATTACTGGAAAGCCATCTTTTTGGAAGTGGATTGAAAATTTTAATTTGCGTAGAAATGGTGTAACAATTTTATGTTCTCATTAATCATTTTATTAATATCTTATTTTGCATCTACAGATACGCAAATGAATTCTGGAAAGCCATGGAAGCCCAGAGTGCCACAACCATTGGAGGGCAATATGAGGTGGTGAGAATCCTAGGTGAAGGAGCATTTGGCAAGGTTTTAATGGCCAAAGACCAACAATCAGGTAGAGTTACTACAAATACAAGTGTCTAATGATCACAATGTGTATTTTCCCTATTTAATAGGTTGTACTAATTTGGCACTGCTTCAACAATTTGTATTTTGTCACCTATGAATTTAGTGAATTTGACCAATTCTGTTTTAATCTTTCCCTTTATACAGGAGAAGCAGTTGCGCTCAAGATGGTACAGGAGGATCAAACATCACTGCATATTGCCTTATTACTTTGTCATGAGAACATCATCCACACACATCCAAACAAGCAAACTGTTCAATTGCAAGAACCTAGCTTTAACATAAACAGTGACAGTTTGCATTCAATAGTCCACACTTACACCTCAATATTTTGTGATAAATTAGAATTCAATACATACAATACAATAAACGTTCACTAAATAGACAAATGCCTGGTCCCAGGATATCTAACTGCTCTCTGTTCATTGCCCAGATATTTCAATTTACCAATTGCAAATCCTGTGGATGATTTGTACATTTTTACATTCATCTCTGGTTATTGTATGTATGTTTTATAATAGACTAACAAAATACACAGTTCATGGTCTGAGGGAGGAGATGCTTCCCTTCTGTAATTGAATACCAAGGTTTCCTTTGGCTTCCATTAAAATATTGCCACTAAGTGGTCAGACAATTTCTCAGTTAATTGTACATTTTTCTGTTAGATTATGTCCCATTCCCTGGCTGGATTCTAAAAGTACATATTTGATAACATTCATACTGTTCCATTTTTGGTTTGCAATTCAAATACTACATAAACATCTCTGGTCATAGTACTTATCTGATGCAATTAAGTTTGGATTTCACAATTATCTTTAACAATATATGAATTCCCACCTCTGAGTGAGGCTTAGAACTCCAGCAGTTTGCAATTCATATTTGCAACTCTATGCCAGCCTCACAGAGCTGACCATCGGGTCATGTGAATGCTCACCTTTGTCTATCAAGTATGTACAAGTTATATGTGCAGCATGTACAACTCTACCCGCTCACTGGAGTTTGCTTGAATGTAGGCAATTTAAAGTAGTCTCTTTTAAGTAGGAGTTAAAATCAAGAGGTTAAATATTGTTTTTGCTCACTTGTGTTTTTGTAACTGGGGAGGAGTGCTAGCAAGATTACAAGTTTTACTCCTGCTGTATGTATGCATGCATGGATAAATCTGTCCAGGGTCCATACCTCTGTGGTGGGTGTGAGCGAGTGGCTTTTCTGGAAGCTCGGATTGGAGATCTGGAGAGGCAAATTGCAACACTGAGGGAGATTGATAATCTTGAGAGGAGTCTGCGGCTCACTGAGCAGAGTTTAGTGGGTGCAGGTAGTGGAGTGGGAGGAGATGAGACCGTTGGAGAACAGGCACATAGCTGGGTAACAGTGGGGCGAGGAAGCAGAGGGGGAGGGAAGAGGAAAGGTTTAGCTAGTCCTGATCTAGTGCAGCCTAACAGATTTGCCCGTTTGAGTGAAGATGTTGGGTGCATCAGCTCAGGAGTAGCTGTACTGCAGGAATCTTTTCCTTCTAACAGCCGTGGGAACAGCCCCTCTAGTATGGGTGGGGTTGAGAGGGTAAGGAAGTCTAGACAGGTTGTGGTGGTAGGGGACTCTATTATTAAGAGAGTAGATAGGATAATCTGCCACTCTGATCGACACAACTGGACAGTTTGCCGTCTCCCGGGTGCTCGGGACCGGCATGTTGCCGACAGAGTGGAGGGATTATTGGGAGGGGCTGGGGATGATCCAGCTGTCATGGTCCATATTGGTACCAATGACAAAGTAAGAGGAAAATGGAAGGTCCTAAAGAGTGAGTTCAGGGATCTAGGAAGTAAGCTAAAGAAAAGGACCTCCAAGGTAATATTTTCAGAAATATTACCTGTGCCGCGCGCAACAGCAGAAAGGCAGCGGGAGATTAGAGAGGTCAAAGCGTGGCTGAAGTCTTGGTGCAGGAATTAGGGTTTTGGGTTTTAAGAGCACTGGGCCGATTTTGCGCTTGGGTACTGTGGAGTATTGATCATTATTTAATGTGTAGTTTGCAATATATATGTGTATTATATGGTATGGTGCATATATATATATATAATACAAATGTACATTTAGCTGTATACAATAGGTGTATTTTCATATTGCAGGCCCTTTTGCTTAGATAAAGTTAACATTTCAATGACATCCCACAAGGTTAAAATTAAATTAGAACAAACACATGTGCTGTCAGTCAAATGTATACAAAACTCGTAAGCTAATTACAGGCAAGAGCCTTCTAGAGAATATTCCAAAAACACATGTGCTGTCAGTTAAATGTATACAAAAACACTTCGTAAGCTAATTACAGGCAAAGCCATTTAAGGAATATCCCAAACTTAGATATGCAATACATTACATCATGTAACAAGTTAGAAAACCTTTTTGGGAAAATCACACAGGTGGGGCTGCTTTATGGAGAACAAAATGGCTATTTAACTGAAGGAGAAAGGATAGGACGTTGTCATTCTTTAACATTCATTCACTCAGGCATACATTCAACTTCTCACTTGCACGCAGAGCATCATACACAAGGACATATGCTGTCACTAATACTTTGGTAAGATTAATTATTTACTGACTATTTTTGCATTCTGTTACATTCATCCAATACACTTTTATCTTATATTTATTTGAGTCATTGTTTCATTTATTACAATATTATTACAGTGCCGTTTGGGTCTTCCGACACTGAATTATTCTAGTGGTAATTATCATCTAGAATGGTTAAAGAAAACAGTAAGTAATTTGGGAACGGAAGGGTCTACTCCGTATATAGCTATAGATTGCATAAAGACACGCTAAGCTTAGAATGACCCGGAGTGACCTTTTGTCGGTAAAGGTCCACATCATACCTGAAGCGAGCCATAACTATCAAAATTGAAGTATCACCGAAACCGACAGGTACAACCTGTATAGTCGTGATGGATTGCACCTAAACGGAAGAGGGTCTGCTGTGCTGGGGGATAGGATGGCTAGAAGGTTGGAGGAGATTTAAAACTAGCAGTAGGGGGTTAAAGCAATCTAGAAAATGGAGATAGGATAGAAAGGAGATGGGCTTCAGTTCAGAACAAAGGGGTGGAGATAGGGGAGCTCAGAACATAGGAGGTATGTAATATTGATAATTCACAAAAAGTACAAATGACTCATGGTAATATTAAATTGTATGCTTACTAATGCAAGGAGCCTAGATAGCAAAACGGGGGAACTAGAGCCAATAGCATACACTAAACAATACGATATAATAGGCATAACAGAAACATGGTGGGATGAGACACATGACTGGGCAGTTAATTTAAATGGGTACACATTATTTAGGAAGGATAGGAAAAACAAGAAGGGTGGTGGGGTATGTTTATATGTCAACCATGAGTTAAAGTCAAATCTTAGGCATGTGGAGTGTGACGAGGAAAATGTGGAAGCTTTATGAGTAGATATCTGCTTGGGGCAAACAAAGGAAAATATGTTATTGGTTGGGATATGTTATAAACCACCAAATGTAAATGTTAATGAGAAGAACTGCTGTTAAATCAAATTGAGAAAGCTGCAAATCGAGGTAATACGTTAATTATTGGAGATTTTAATTACCCGGACATAAATTGGGATAGAGGGACTAGTACTTCAGCAAAGGGAATCCGGTTTTTGAATGTGTTAAATGACACCTTTATGTCACAACTGGTACAAGCACCAACTAGAAAGGATGCTTGTCTGGATCTCGTTATAACAATGTTAATCTTTTAACCAACATTCAAATAGGGGAGCATTTGGGAAATAGTGATCACAATATGGTCACTTTTGAAATAAACTCAAAAAAACCAAAAGCACGTGGGGTATATTGAAACGTATAATTTAAAAAAAGCCAATTTTAATAAGATTAGGGCAGCTCTACAACAAATCGACTGGCATAAACTCCTTAGTGATAAAAACACTAAATGGAATAAAAGGATATATGGAAACTATTCAAACAAATATTAGAAAAGTACATTTCACAGTATGTACCATTGGGTAATAAATATAAAAAAACAAATTAAGACCAATGTGGCTTAGAAGAGAAGTAAAACAAGAGATTAAAAATAAGAAAAGGGCTTTTAAAGCATTTAAAATGGGACAAATCAGAGGCATCCTATACAAGATATAAGGAAGCCAATACTACTTGCAAAAAGGCAATTCAAGTGGCTAAACTAGAAAATGAGAAATTGATAGCCAAAGAATGCAAAACAAACCCCCAAAAATGTAAGTACATTAATTCTAAAAAAAAAAAAAAAAAAATGAAAGTGTAGGTACACTGAAAACAGATGGGTTTGTTAGTCAATGAAGACCAGGAAAAGGCAGAAATTTTAAATAACTTTCTTCAGTATATGTTAATGAGGATCCTATGGCAAGAGATATGCAAGTGATTGCTGCAACAAACTTGCAGATAACTTGTGATTGGATAACTCGAGACAAGGTGCTACAGCTATTAAAGAAAATGTATGTAAATAAAGCTCTGGGGCCTGACTGTGTCCACCCACGAGTAATTATGGAGCTAAGTGGGGAAATAAGTGAACCTCTATTTAATTTTTCAAGATTCTTTTGTTTCAGATATTGTACCGGAGGATTGGAGGAAGGCAGATGTTGTTCCTATATTTAAAAAGGGTTCAAAATCCTTCCCTGGAAATTATGGAACATTTTAGTTATGAAGAAAGGTTAAAAAATTTGAATCTCTTTAGTTTGGAAAAAGAGTGCCTGAGAGGGGATATGATAACATTATACAAATATTCGGGGCCAGTACAAACCATTATCTGGAAACCTATTCATAAACAGGGCTATACATAGGACACAAGGTCACACATTTAGGCTGGAAGAAAGGAGATTTCATCTAAGGCAAAGAAAAGGTTTTTTTACAGTAAGCAATAAAGATATGGAATTCTCTGCCTGAAGAGGTGGTTTTGTCAGTCATTACAGATATTTAAACTGCAATTGGATAAATACGTGCAAAAACATAACATATAGGGATATAATTTATAATTAGGGGGTAATAGCTGCTTGATCCAAGGAGACATCTGACTGCTATTTTGGGGTCAAGAAGGAATTTTTTCCTAGTTTGTTGCAAAATTGGAAGCGCTTTAGACTAGGTTTTTTGCCTTCTTTTGGATCAACAACAAAAACCTGTGAGGAAGGCTGAACTTGGATGCAAGTCTCTTTTCAGCTATGTAACTATGTAACATTTATAAAAAATTGACTTTGAAGGGCAACACTACTGACTGAGAAAGTCTTCAAAGTGAAATGTGTTTCAGATGAGGATAAGCCTTTTTACTTATTCTAAAATAATTTTAATCTAGTTTTGTTTTTGCTTGTTTAAAATTATTTTTGTATCAAGGATATTTCTTGTAAGGGGTAGTGTCATCGGAAAAGATGCCAGTCTATCAAATAGAGCCTGGAGAAAAATATATAAAGTGCTCCAAAGCTATAACTGAGCGATATATTTGACTTGGTTTTGTGAGTTGGCACCATCAATCCCACAGTTTGTCCTATTTAAAGTAGTTAGTGCTATCTTATATTTTGTCTTTGTGGTTTTATCAAAACACCAGAGAGTGATTTGAACAATATTTGTATGTATAAAATGTACATACATTTTAAAAACAGCCTTATTTTGTACTATAAGCACTATTAGTAGCACATTAATATTTGTTAACAGATCTGTCTGTTCAATCAATCCTATTGACATGAACATGTTTCTTGGCATTTGATCTATATATTTGCACAGATCTGCATGTAGACGCACCTTTTTGGGTAAATTGATTACTTTACTACATAAGTTCTTTTAAGCACTCCACCAATATACATATAGTTTTTTTAATTAAAAGGATTACCTCTTGGGTGTGTGAGCAGCTAATTTCAATTGTTCTTTATAGAAACTACTTTTTAATTAAACTCATACTTACATGCACCATCCCCCTTTATTCTGCAAGATCATGTCTAAATGTTCCTCTGTCTGTGCAAATATATTTTGGATAGACACACAATTACAATTTAACAATTACAGAATGCAGATGGTTTAAAACCAGATGAGATTTATACCATTTATAGGGAAGGGTAGACTACTGATTAGTTGATCTGTAATTTATTAAGAGCTTCATAAAACCACCCTACTCTATTCCAAAAGAGGTTTGTTTTTTTTTAGAAACTTTCTATCAAGTGGCAGAACTAATGTAGAAAAGGTCCTGGTGCAAGAAAGTTTTGGGCACCCCTATAGTGCAAGGGTGGTCAAAAGGTAGATCGAATTGGTCATACAACTCCAATAAAGCTATGCCAGCTGGGGTTCTACCATTTGTCCATACTTTGCAGGGATGTATTTCTTTGTGCGTTTTAATGTAAGCATGTTTTTGTATAGAGTATGTGTGCATGGGTGTATTTGTATATACAGTTGCCAATGGAATGCAGTGGTGTACTTGTGCCTAGTGTTTGTATTTTGTGTTTCAGTGCACTCTTGCTTAAACCAAATTGGCTTCATTAAATTAGTGTTCGTTTAAGTAAAAAAATATCAGACAAGCCAGGTCCAGAGGGCAAATCAGTCCACATATGCAAACACCATATACAATTACACTTGGTCAGCTACACAAACTGAGCAAGTCACGTATCCATATCACCCAGCCAAGCCTAAACAGAATCACTCAGAAAGGGCAAATCATTCCACATACAGATAGAAACATAGAATGTGACGGCAGATGAAAACCATTCGGCCCATCTAGTCTGACCAATTTTTTTAAAATTCTCTCATTAGTCCCTGGCCTTCTTATAGTTAGGATAGCCTTATGCATGCATGCTTAAACTCCTTTACTGTGTTAACCTTATGCATATCAGCTGGAAGTTTATTCCATGCACCCACTACCCTCTCAGTAAAGTAATACTTCCTGAAATTTTTAAACCTTTGCCCCTCTAATTTAAGACTGTCCTCTAAATATAAATATAGTCTCCTTTACTGTGATTTCCTTTATGTATTTAAAAATGTTTCTATCATATGCCCCCTGTCTCGTCTTTCCTCCAAGCTATACATGTTAAGATCCTTTAACCTTTCCTGGAAAGATTTATCCTGCAATCCATGAACAGACGGCATCAACTCGTTTCCATTTTCTCTTATGCCGACAACCAAAAGATACACCCCCTGAATCACAGAACTGGCACTTCATCCTCACAAAATTATTTTAGTTTTAACAATGAGGTTTACCTGCAAACCATGGGCACTGATATGGGTACCTAGAGCACCACAATTATTGGAAGTCAATATGAGGTGGGAATTCTTTGTGAAGGAGCATTTGGCAAAGTTTTAATGGCCAAAGACCAAAAATCAGGTACAGTCACTACAAATTGTATTTTCCCAATTTAAATAGGTTGAACTTGTTTGAGACCGCTTACAGGTTGCTTGAATTTTAGACTTTCCCCAATTCATGTATTGATAGCAAATACATCATTGTGTTTAATCTTTAGGCCACACCTACACATTAGGTTTTCCAAGTTATTGAAATTCACGATGACTTGACAATTAATGCCTCAGAAATCATGCTTTACATACAAATGGTAAAGTTTGACATTCTAGATCAAATTCCTATTTCAGATATAACAGATGAGTTTCATGTAAACAATAAAATTTCAGTTTGTTTAGTTATATGTACATGGTCCTCTTGTGCCTCTAGCTTCATCCCATATATATTTCAATGTAATTGGTGTATGTTAAAAGAGTGTTACCATCTTGAATAAGTCTAATTAGCATGTGATGCTTGTACAGAATTTGGTTCAATGTCTAATCAGAATCTCAGCCACAGCCTGTCCTTACTTCCCTATAAAACCGCTAGACTAGGTACTGATCCTCAGTCTACAGTTCCTTGTTGATCAAGAACAGTCAAGATGTATCCCCTCTGAGAATTGTTCATATTGGATTTTCTGAAATTTTTGTTGCATGTTCCTCAAAGTTGCTGCATAATTCTACTGCAAGACCTCAGAGCTGAGATCTATTCAGAGACCTTAATCCGGTGTTTTCTTTCATTTCCAAGGTAAGATCCATGCTCTATAATTAGTGATTTCCTAGAGGAGACCCACTTTCACATATTGTAATTGGTTCTACTTCTACTTCTACTTCTACTATCAGGGATCTGGAATCTCCAAAGCATGACCTTCATTAAGCTCTCATAACCTAAGCCTTCCAGCAGAAGGCTGGCTCCTTGGCTGAGAGTGTAGCGGATTAGTCTCAATTAATGAGTTAAGCATGGCAGTACAAGGCTTTGCAAAGAAAGCTTCTGGCTCAATGTCTGAAGTAGTGGAGACTGGGAACAGTGCCTAACAGACCCCAAGTAAGAAGCAGGGCACACCTGTCACTAACCAATTGAGCTCACTACATGCGGTAGGTTAAAAGTCATTCTAAGCACCATTAGGACTACAAAGTTAAATGTGCATATGCCAACTCCCAGCTGTGAGTGTGGCTTAGAACTCCAGCAGAGCTGTATCAAGCAGTGTGAATGCTCACTACATTCTGTGTATTAATTGTGTCCAGTTATATGTGTAGTGGGTTCACACAGCATATAATACTCTACTCTGATCTTTGATACAGCCAGTCCACTGATGCCACAAGTAGGGAATTATATATTAAATAAAAAATGATCCCCACGGTTCCTCTTTATATGGCAGAAGATATTTGCAGAAACCAATTCTATTACTGGAAAGCCATCTTTTTGTTAGCCGATTTAAAATTTAAATTTGCGTAGAAAAATATAAAATATAAAGACAAAAGAATGCACATCTATGGAAATTCCCTTTATATGTGATTTTAGTACAGACAACCATAAAGTGAGAATAGTTTCTAAGTTCTGGCCTATTTTATTTCAAGATCCGATTGCTAAAACTTTCCTTCCACAATTATACATAGAGGGGCTAATAATTGACGTGATTCTCTAACTTCAAGTTTTATAAAAGAAAAGAAAACCATAAATACACCTTTTTAAATTCAGACAAAGGATTTTTTGGTTGCGGACAATGTTTAGCGTGTAAAAGAACCAACAATAAGAAACGCCATATTAAAAACATTTTACTAACAAAGATGGAATGGAATACCAAATTAAAGATTTCTAAGTTACCACTCAAAAAACCTTATTTATCTTATTATTTGTCCTTGCGGCTTACGATATATAGGCAAAACAACTAGACCATTACATATTAGTATTGAAGAACATAGCCGTAATATCTTAAAGGGTTTTAAAAAAAACAGTGTATCATTGCATTATAAAAATCGCCCACAAGTGTAATACCAAAAACACAACCTTTTTAGGGATCATAAAAGTGGAGGACTGGAGAGGAGGTAATTTTGACAGTAAAATTAGCAAAATTGAGATGGAATGGATCAATAAGTTAAATACCTTTATTCCTAATGGATTAAATGCGGACTTTGAGATGTGTCACTTTTTAAAATAAAAATACACTCTCTAGACCATTCCCTCACATGACAGATTTTAGTGTACCTCTGGGTATATCCCTTTTAGGTAGTTTCATATGTTTTAAAGTAGCCTTTTTTACCATTTGTTATTATGTTATATTATATATGTATTTGGTTTTATGTTTAAGAGTTGGGATCTGTATTTTATGTTTTGTATTCAGACGCTGTTTTAACAATATTAGACTTACTCTTTTAAGAATATTATTCTTTAAAGATTACCAACTATTGGAACTTTAGAACTCATGAATTCGCTATGAAAAATATTAAGACATATTATTGCTGCATTAGAAGTTTTTAGGGTTTAAACTCTTATACTGGTATGTTACTGAGAATATTCAGTTTTAATATACCCTATCTACAGTAGATTTCACTATACTCCTTTAAGAAGTTTATCAGTTGTAGGAATTCTGAATAAATATAAATTTTTCATAGTTAATTATTTTAGGTATATATTAACTGTTTTATTACTCAAAAATAACTCAAAGTACAAATAATTTTATGAAGAAAAATTAATATAATAAATAAAAAAAAACAAGATGATAAATTAATGTTATAGTCTTTATTGCTTCTATCCCAAAAAAATTTGAGAAAGAAATAATCTGTTTAAAAATATTCGTTTAGTTTCTCTGTATTAATCTGCAATATATGCAATTGTATTCCACCTCCCTCTTTGAAAACGCAGGTCTGGAAACCACATAAAAAGAATAGGTGAACCGCACGGTGGAACGCAAGGAAATGACGTATCGGCAAATACAGATGAACCGGAAATGACAGAACACAAACCCGGAAGTGAATAGAAAAAAAGAGGCTTGAAACGCAAGGCGTCACCATTTCTATGGTGATTGCCCACGAAAATACAAGCTGGACACCAATCATTTACCCCTTAGAGGGGTACATATAGCAGGGAGAATCCATTAGAAGACATAATCACTACATCCAGCTGAGGAAGCCTGTACGGCGAAACGTGTCCTGGAGAGACAGACAGACTTTGTACTATTGGATTTTATGCCAATTTAGTATTGTTATTTATATATATTTTTATACCTTTACTATTTATAATAAAGTATATACTATTTTTTTTACACTATACGCTATTGGTATCATCCCTGCTATTTTTAAAATAAGGTGTGTGGTCCTTAACCACACAAGCGTTTGGATTAGAGCCGATTTGGATGGCTCTAAGCTTGTGAGTACCCAGTCTCAGTTATCTTTCACTCAAAAAGAACTACAGTATTGCACCATATACTCTTTTTCCATCTCTATAGGAAACAAGGAGCAATTATATGCAATAAGAGTGAGGGTCGCCTTTATGAACCACAAAAGCGCTGTTATTGAGCTATTATACATTAGCTCCATAAATTGTGAGTGGGAATTTTCCCTTTACACTTTATTGTACAACTCAGTCGGCACTGTTTGGTCTGTTTTTTTATATCTTATAGAAACTAAATTCATTACGTGAATATAGACAAAGAATATCTAAGGTATTTCTACGTATATTCTTTTTCTCCACTATCTCCCTCACTATAATTCTGATTTTTAAAAGATAAGACCCAGGTGTTATAGCAGCTTCTGATATATATATTATTGTTCGGACTATACTGCCACTGTTTAAAATATTAGCGCTGGTACACCCCCTTTTTTCTTCTAACAATTTTATTTGCTCATTAATCATTTTATTAATATCTTATTTTGCATCTACAGATAAGCAAATGAATTCTGGAAAGCCATGGAAGCCCAGAGTGCCACAACCATTGGAGGGCAGTATAAGGTGGTGAGAATCCTAGGTGAAGGAGCATTTGGCAAGGTTTTAATGGCCAAAGGCCAACAATCAGGTAGAGTTACTACACATATAAGTGTCTAATGATCACAGTGTGTATTTTCCCAATTTAATAGGTTGTACTAATTTGGCACTGCTTCATCAGTTTGTATTTTGTCACCTAGGAATCTTTATTTTGGCCAAAATATATATACTGAAATATTCTAATCCTCTTGAAATTAAGTAATTAATGCTTTAGAACCTATTTGTGTAGAATTTAATGCTTAAATATGGTCAGCAACTGTAAAGCTGTAAAATCATACCTTTTGCTATGAAATGTAAAATATTTAGCCGTTTAGTTTTTCTCGACAAAGTGAATTTGATCAATTCTGTTTTAATCTTTCCCTTTATACAGGAGAAGCAGTTGCACTCAAGATGGTATGAAAGGATCGAACATCACTTCCTGCCTACCTCCATGAGCTGCATATTGCTTTATTACTGTCATGAGAAAATCATCCGCACACATCCAAACAAGCAAACTGTTCAATTGCAAGAACCTAGCTTCAACATAAACGGTGACAGTTTGCATTCAATAGTCCACACTTACACCTCAATATTTTGTGATTAATTAGAATTCAATGCATACAATACAATAATAAACGTTCACTAAATAGACAAAAATGCCTGGTCCCAGGATAACTGCTCTGTTCATTGCCCAGATATTTCAATTTACCAATTGCAAATCCTGTGGATGATTTGTACATTTTTATATTCAGTACTGGTTATTGTATGTATGTTTTATAATAGACCAACAAAATACACAGTTCATGGGCTGAGGGAGGAGATGCTTCCCTTCTGTAATTGAATAGCAAGGTTTCCTTTGACATTTTAAAATGCCCCTGCAATTTGATTTATGTAGGGAGAACTATTAGACCCTTAAAGGTCAGGATTGCTGAACATATTCGCAATATTAGAAATGGCCTAGAGACCCACAGTGTATCCCTTCATTTTAAAGTCACTCACAACCAGAACCCAGAAAATCTGTTTTTTTTGTGCAATCAAAGAAGTTAAACGAGATTGGAGAGGAGGGAATTATATCAAAGTTTTGGGCAAGGAAGAAATGCGTTTTATATACAACTTTAAACTTTAATTCCATATGGCTTAAACTCAGATTTTGAAGTTTGCCATTTTTAAAATCTCATTTCCCAAAGAAAAGTGAGGAAAAATGAGATAAAATAATAAAAATAAAAAAAAAAAAGATTTAAGTAATAAAAGGGAAGGGAAAAGAGAAAAGAGGAAAAAAGAAAAATGGAAAGGGAATTTTTTTTCCTCCTCATTTCTTATTTTTCTACATTTTGATATAATTTTATATACATTGTCCTTTTTTTACACTTTATTTGCTTCACTTTTTATTTTATATAAATATATTTTGCCATCCTTTCCTGTATATTATATATTGAAGATGTGTCATCATTTGTTTTATTCTCCCTCCAATTTTTTATGTACATTATCATTTGTTTTATATATCTTTCTTATAATCCCCTTTTTTTATGCCTGCTATATTTTCCGATTTGTTACACCTTCTACCCATGCTTTAACCTACTGATTTATCTTACGACTTTACTGAATAACTTTATGAACTCTATCCCAGTGGAATGCAAGAACACGCTCCACTATCCGAAAAACGGAACAAAAGTCCGTGCGTTCCACTGCTGGTACGCAAATACCGGAACCGGAAGTGGTGTTTCCAGCCGCCCAGAGAGAAACCATGCGTTCCACTGATGGAACACAAGTGCCGAAAGCGGAAGTAACCGCTTTACACGTTGAAAGAAAGGAAAAAGGCACCAAATATGAAATATATAAACGGACAGCTACAGAAGAAGATTTACAGCAACTGAGGAAGCCTCTAATTGAGGCGAAACGCGTTTTGCTACATCATAAGACACCTTCACTACTTACCTTCATAATAAGGTCTTGTTTTTTTATATATCTTATATTTATTATGTTTGCGCACTATTTACAATAAAGCACCTTATACTTATACCTACCTTTGGAGAGGATATGGGATTCCTTACCATCTCCTGGCAGTGTAAAGAAGGCAGTGGAAACCTATTTTTTCCACAACGCTGGAACAGTGAGCCTTAATTATAGGCTCCTATCTTGTGAGTGATATTCCATCTATTTCTCCACTTACTTATATTGCACAGACAATATTGCACTATTATGTGTTTTTATTCTGTTTTATCTCTAGGATTTTAACTATTGTTATAATAAGAAGATACTCCGCCTTATACCGTATGGGATTACATAAGATTTAGTGATGCGTTGTGCAGTGGCCAAAGTTCTCAAGTATATACACAGAAAAGTGCTTGTGCATGGGGACCTGAAACCAGACAATGTGCTGCTAATGGACAAAGTCTAAAATTAAGACTAAGGTGGGTGACTTCAGTTTTGACTACTCTCCTCCTAGCCGGAGAATGTTAACAATGGACATATTCACATTGTTGTCAGAGCCCCTCCAATAATCATGTGCCGAAATCTCAGTTATTCTGTGTTTGATATTAATGACAGTGACATTGAGGAACAGACCATATAAATTAAAGTGGTGACCAGTGAGGAGAGGAGTGATATTGTGATGGGATTCCAGCATGGTCAAAATTTAGTAGGCCAAAATCTCCACATGGCATATGCTAATTAGTATCTGATTACAAACAGTTGGATGAGTCTGTGTACTGAGCATGTGTGGAAGTGGAAAGCAAATTTTTTGTCTTTAACAAGTCATGTGGTCTGACCATATAAGGTTAGCCTGAATATCCTGTGTGCCGATTGGACTGAGGAATATAGGAGGGGTTATACTGTATGGGAGCGGATATCCTGCTAACAAACAGCTTCTGCAATCTGTGCTTTGCCTCTCAGATATTTTTGGAACAGGAGTTCATCTGAGACCCGATCGGTATGTAAATTAACGACCTGTTACTTCCTGTATAGACTTGTGTCCATCTCTCTATGTGTGGCTTCTGCTGTGTTTTCCGGTAACAATACACTGCGTGCAGAATTATTAGGCAAATGAGTGTTTTGACCACATCATCCTCTTTATGCATGTTGTCTTACTCCAAGCTGTATAGGCTCGAAAGCCTACTACCAATTAAGCATATTAGGTGATGTGCATCTTTGTAATGAGAAGGGGTGTGGTCTAATGACAGCAACACCCTATATCAGGTGTGCATAATGGGTCAAAAGAAGGACTTGACAGGCTCAGAAAAGTTAAAAATAGTGAGATATCTTGCAGAGGGATGCAGCACTCTTAAAATTGCAAAGCTTCTGAAGCGTGATCATCGAACAATCAAGCGTTTCATTTAAAATAGTCAACAGGGTCGCAAGAAGCGTGTGGAGAAACCAAGGCGCAAAATAACTGCCCATGAACTGAGAAAAGTCAAGCGTGCAGCTGCCAAGATGCCACTTGCCACCAGTTTGGCCATATTTCAGAGCTGCAACATCACTGGAGTGCCCGAAAGCACAAGGTGTGCAATACTCAGAGACATGGCCAAGGTAAGAAAGGCTGAAAGACGACCACCACTGAACAAGACACAAGCTGAAACGTCAAGACTGGGCCAAGAAATATCTCAAGACTGATTTTTCTAAGGTTTTATGGACTGATGAAATGAGAGTGAGTCTTGATGGGCCAGATGGATGGATTGGTAAAGGGCAGAGAGCTCCAGTCCGACTCAGACGCCAGCAAGGTGGAGGTGGAGTACTGGTTTGGGCTGGTATCATCAAAGATGAGCTTGTGGGGCCTTTTCGGGTTGAGGATGGAGTCAAGCTCAACTCCCAGTCCTACTGCCAGTTTCTGGAAGACACCTTCTTCAAGCAGTGGTACAGGAAGAAGTCTGCATCCTTCAAGAAAAACATGATTTTCATGCAGGACAATGCTCCATCACACATGTCCAAGTACTCCACAGCGTGGCTGGCAAGAAAGGGTATAAAAGAAGAAAATCTAATGACATGGCCTCCTTGTTCACCTGATCTGAACCCCATTGAGAACCTGTGGTCCATCATCAAATGTGAGATTTACAAGGAGGGAAAACAGTACACCTCTCTGAACAGTGTCTGGGAGGCTGTGGTTGCTTCTGCACGCAATGTTGATGGTTAACAGATCAAAACACTGACAGAATCCATGGATGGCAGGCTTTTGAGTGTCCTTGCAAAGAAAGGTGGCTATATTGGTCACTGATTTGTTTTTGTTATGTTTTTGAATGTCAGAAATGTATATTTGTGAATGTTGAGATGTTATATTGGTTTCACTGGTAAAAATAAATAATTGAAATGGGTATATATTAGTTTTTTTGTTAAGTTGCCTAATAATTATGCACAGTAATAGTCACCTGCACACACAGATATCCCCCTAAAATAGCTATAACTAAAAACAAACTAAAAACTACTTCCAAAAATATTCAGCTTTGATATTAATGAGTTTTTTGGGTTCATTGAGAACATGGTTGTTCAATAATAAAATTAATCCTCAAAAATACAACTTGCCTAATAATTCTGCACTCCCTGTATACCAAGTCATGATGAAGTAGTTCATATAGAAAATGGGAACCTGAAATGTATTGCAGGAGCAGCACTGGAGTTCAGTGAAGTTCTCTTTGTAGTGTAAGACAGCAAATGTAACCTGGAATCCCAGACTGATGTAACTCCTGTTCCAGGAACTGTATAATGCATGCCATTAGGGTGACTTTGGAAAAGTGGCGTTTAAACAAAAGGCACACCAAGCTGATCAGATCTCTCCAAAATGGCTGAACTTTGCTGGAGAAAGTCTCATTCTGTGACCGACTTCCTCTACAAATGTATGCTACACTTTTACAGCCTACTTTGATAGTCATAACCACACTCCCGCATGAACCCCAAATCCTCTTTCACACAACTATTCTGCACCCTGTTGCTGCTGCTATTCCTAACTTTACTACCACAAACTTTGCAACTCACTTCAGAGATTTCAATAAAGCAGTAAGTAATTTCTCTCCTCACCCTATAAATACTTCCCCCAAACCACTTTCCCCCATAGTTTGTTGCAAAATTGGAAGCGCTTCAGACTAGGTTTTTTTGCCTTATTTTGGCTCAACAGCAAAAACATACGTGAGGCAGGCTGAACTTGGATGCACGTCTCTTTTCAACTATGTAACCAACATTCCTTTTATTGTTCTATGTGCACCTTCCACCACCTGTTTCTCAAAATCGTATTCCCTTCATGCTCTATATCTCACTAAAGTATTCAATCACTCCCTCACCCTTCAAAGATGCAACCATCACCACAATTCTTTAAGATCCCAACCTTTATTCTAACTCCCTATCCAGCTACCATCCTCTCACCACTACAGTTTGCCTCCAAGATCCAAAAGAGTTACGTAGGCTAAATTGACAGACTTCCATGAATCCAACTCTGCTCGACCCACATCAATCTGGATTCTGCACTAATCACTGTCAAATAGACATGTGCATTTTGACGACATTCGGATGGTGCCGAATGTCTTTGGATTTCTGAAAAGTGGCAAACCAAGAGAGGGAGGGAAAATTACTTGAATAATGACAGGAATCCAACCCTAACCCACTAACAGGAGAGTGAGGGTTAGGGGATTGCCAAGCTATTTTTTTGCCCATGCACATCCCTACTGTTAAAAGACAGCTCTGAACAGAGTATTCAATTATCACTGCAAAATCTCAGTCATTCTATCCTAATGCTCCTTGACCTCTACTGCTTTTGACACTGTTAGCCATCAACAGTTGGTTCTCATTCTCAATGAGATCATGCTCTCTCCCATCGGTCTTTACATGGTTTCTCTGTCTCTGCTTCTCCCCCAAACACTGGTTCTGTCATTGGTCCCCTACTGTTTTCAATCTATACTTTCTCACTTAGTAAACCCATCAGCTTTTTAGCTTTCCGATATTTGCAAATGACACACAAATCAGTCTTCTCCTGATCGCTCTGTCTCTCTGGACTCATGTTTGACAGTCTATTTGCTTAAACTCAACCTGGCAAACTTCTTTCCTCCCTCAAGTGTTGCTATTAACGTGCGTTTCCCTCCAAAATCAACAGCACTATCATTAGCTCTACCTTGCAGGTTCAACCCAAACCTCTCCTTTACTCCTTATTTCCAGTTGATTGCCAAATCCCATCGCTTCCATCTTAATCAAGTTGCAGGCACCTGCCCCTATTACGTCAGACTTAGCTAAGGTATAGGTCCAAGATGCCATATAGTTACATAGCTGAAAAGAGACTTGCGTCCATCAAGTTCAGCCTTCCTCACATATGTTTTTTGCTGTTGATCCAAAAGAAGGCAAAAAACCCCAGTTTGAAGCACTTCCAATTTTGCAACAAGCTAGGAAAAAAATTCCTTCTTGACCCCAGAATGGCAATCAGATTTATCCTTGAATGAAGCAGTTATTGATTAAAATTAAAAGGCATATGGCAGTCTGTTACTCTACATAATTCATTTTCAGCACTTTAAGTGTAGTGGTGGTGTGGATACAGGCTCAGGCACCGAGGGTAGTGGTGGTGTGGAGACAGGCTCAGAGACTATGGTGAGTAATAGAAAGCAGTTGTTGGGGGATTCCATCATAAAAGGTGTGGAGATAGACAATGGTGGTCTTGTGAGAAGTCTTCCCAGAGCTACTGCTCACAGAGACAGGAGACTTATCTGTAATATTGTTAAGCGAGCAAAGCAGGAAGGGGAATTGGATGTGCTTGTCCATCTAGGGACAAATTAATTGGCTTGCAATGAGGTTTCAGAAGTAAAAGGAAGTTGTGTTTTTGCCAATGATATACAGCAGGTTGCTTCCACACTGTCACTCTGAAGTTCTGCCTGTGCATAACATAACAGGCGGATGAGTATTAGGAACTTTAACTTGCGGCCTGGTGAATGGTGTCGGGAGCAAGGATTTGGCTTTATTGCTCATGGTAGCTCTGTTTGGAATGGAAATAAACTGTACAAAAAAGATGGTTTGCATCTTTCTCAAAAGGGAACAAATGTTCTCAATGAGCAGTTCTGAGGTTTTGCTAGGATGTATTTAAACTAGGGGGGCAAAAGGGTAATAACACATTAATCCACAATTGCACCCCAAAACAAGGACAGAAGGTGCCTGTAGCAAGTGTGTTAAAATAAGCTTAGAGTCATGTCTACAAATGCTCAATTTAGGGAATAAGATCCATGAACTTGTGGCAATAATGGCAACTGAGAACGTAAATTTAGTCGCTGTTACTGAGACATGGTAGAATGAGAAAAATGACTGGGACATAGCAATATAGAAAAGACAGGGAAAAGACAGGGAAGGCAAGAAAGGGGGAGGGGTGGCCCTGTATGTGAAGGATAGCATAAAATCTAGCCTAAGAAAAGTTAGTGAGGCAAACAGAGAGTCCGTTTGGGTTGAGTTAGAATTTGGAGATCACACAGTAACTTGTGTAGGTGTGATTTATAGGCCCCAAGGACAAATAGAAAAATTAGATAATCTACTAGTTGAGGAAATAGATAAAATTAAAATAAAAAAGGGAGTGAGGGGGAAGAGTTATCATCACGGGTGACTAATCTTCCTGATGTGAATTTGAAAACAAAATAGCTGCTTGTGCCAGGAGCACACATTTTAACTCCCTACTGGCATGGTCTCTAAAACAAGTTGAGGAGCCAACTCTTAAAGAGGCCATACCAGATTTAGTGTTAACAAATGGAGATTTGGTATCAGATATTACTGTAGGTGAAAGTTTAGGATCAAGTGATCAGTCAGTGTGGTTTAAATTTAAGATCAGTGACAGACACTACACAAAAAAATTTAGACTTTAGAAAAACAGACTTTTCTAAAAATTAGAACGTGTAAAGGAGGAGTCCTTATCAGACTGGAGAACAGAGACACCCAACGTTATTAAAAAAAAAAGCTTAGTGGTATACTAGCAAAACCATTAAACAGATTAATTTAACCAATCATTGTTAATAGTAGTCCCAGACGATTGGAAGTTAGCGAATGTTGTGCCCATTCACAAGAAAGCTAGTAGGGAGGAGTCAGGCAACTATAGGCCAGTAAGCCTTACTTCAGTAGTGGGGAAAATGATGGAAACCATGTTAAAGGATAGGATTGTTGAACATCTAAAAACACATGGATTTCAAGATCAGAGACAACATGGGTTTACTTCAGGGAGATCATGCCAAACTAATCTTATTGATTTTTTTGATTGGGTAACTAAAATTATAGATCAGGGTGGTGCAGTAGACATTGCTTACCTAGATTTCAGTAAGGCTTTTGACACTGTTGTACATAGAAGGCTTATCAATAAACTACAATCTTTGAGTTTAGATTCCAATATTGTTGAATGGGTAAGGCAGTGGCTGAGTGACAGGCAACAGAGGGTTGTAGTCAATGGAGTATATTCAAAGCATGGGCTTGTCACCAGTGGGGTACCTCAAGGATCTGTACTTGGACCCATTCTCTTTAATATTTTTATTAGTGATATTGCACAAGGTCTTGATGGTAAGGCATGTCTTTTTGCTGATGATATCAAGATATGTAACAGGGTTGATGTTCCTGGAGGGATAAGCCAAATTGCAAATTATTTAGGTAAATTATAAAAAATGGTCACAGTTGTGGCAACTGACATTTAATGTCGATAAGTGCAAGATAATGCATCTTGGACGTAAAAACCCAAGGGCAGAGTACAGAATATTTGATAGAGTCCTAACCTCAACATCTGAGGAAAGGGATTTAGGGGTGATTATTTCTGATGAATTAAAAGGTAGGCAGACAATGTAATAGAGCAGCAGGAAATGCTAGCAGAATGCCTGGTTGTATAGGGAGAGGTATTAGCAGTAGAAAGAGGGAAGTGCTCATGCCAGTGTACAGAACACTGGTGAGACCTCACTTGGAGTATTGTACACAATACTGGAGACGTATCTTCAGAAGGATATTGATACCTTAGAGAGAGTTCAGAGAAGGGCTACTAAACTGGTTCCTGGATTGCAGGATAAAACTTACCAGGAAAGGTTAAAGGATCTTAACATGTATAGCTTGGAGGAAGACCCAAAGTTCACAAGTGCCTTGAGTCCCCACCAGGAAGACCTATTATCAGTGGTATAAAAAAAAATGTAACATTTGCGAGATCTTATACCAAAAACTCCACCCAAATTATTAAAGAGTTTGAGAATCTGGATTGGAAGGACGAATACCTCTGGGTGACAATAGACGTAACTTCTTTATATACTGTGATTGACCATGAAAAGGGTATAAAGGCTATACAGAGTGTTTTAATAAATGACCCCCAGATGAATTTGGAACAGGCATCTTTTATTTTAGAGCTCATTAGGTTCATCCTGTTCCACAATTTATTTTGGTTTGAGGGGTCATATTACCTCCAAACATGTGGAACAGCGATGGGCTCCAGGTTCGCACCGAGTTATGCTAACATTTTTGTGGCGGATTGGGAATCTAATAGTATTTGGCATGATAATCCATTCGGTGCGGACCTGGTGCAATGGAGACGCTATATTGATGAGGTTTTAATTATCTGGAAAGAAAGCCGGGGTCTTTTAGGAGAATTTTTAAGCTATATTAACTCGAACACATATGGCCTTAGATTTACAGAAGAAATGAATGATACTTTTATTAATTTTTTAGATCTCACTTTGTAAAAGAAGGGAAAATCCATAGTAAGATCTTTTTTAAACCTACGGACGGAAATGGTTTTATTGAGTTCTCAAGTTGCCACCATCGTAAGTGGTTAACCAATATCCCTAAGGGACAACATTTGAGGATTTTTAAAAATTGCACAGAGAAAGAAGATTTTAAAGAGCAGGTTCAGGTTTTAAATAAAAAAAATTCGGATAGGAATTACCCTAAAGAACTTTTACTTAATAGACAGAGAAATAGAGAGCCTTCAAAGAAAAGACCTTTTAACAAAGGTTAATAAAAAGGATAATAAGAACTGTTCAGAATTTGCTTTAACAAAATGTAATAAAGCCAATTTAATAGAGAAATCAATTCGAAAAAAAACTGGCCTATTTTATTACAAGACAAATTTTTAGAAAGGATTTTACCAAAGAGACCTAAAGTAATATATAAGAAATCTAATAATTTGAGGAATATTTTAGCCCCTAGTATTTTACCTAAGAAAGAGACTATTAAGGAGAGAGTTAATTTTTTATCAGAGAAACCCAACGGGTTTTTCAGATGTGGAAGATGCACTACATGCAAATTCCAAAAAAAAAAAAAAAAAAAAAAAGTTACAGAATTTTGTAGCACAGTGACCAAAGAGACTTTTAAAATTAAGCACTTTAACTGTCAAAGCAGAAATGTGGTTTATATGTTGCAATGTAAATGCGGGGTTCAATATGTAATACGCACTATTAGAAAATTGCACGTAAGACTATTCGAACATTTTAATGGAATTAAGAACAAGAACGTGAAGCATAATGTACCAAAACATTGTAATGCTTGTAGAGAGTTTGATTTTAAAGATTTTATCTGCATTGGTATTGACATGATTATACCACATTGGAGGGGCGGAAATATTGAAATGTTGGCCATGAGGGAGACAGAATGGATATACAAAATTAAATGCGCTGTCCCCTCAGGACTTAATACGGATTTAGATATATTGGCCTTCATTGATTGATTTTGCACTAATCACTCTCTCATTTTCTTTCTTATTTTATCTCCTATTAGATATTTCTCAGTGTATTCTTGATCTCATCTGGATGTCTTTTCTTCCTGTGTATTTTAATGTTTATAAAATAAAAACAAAATATTGATATGTTATATATTAATATATTTTAAGGTTCTAAACTTCCATTGCTTAATATTATCGCTTCTTTTAATTATCTATAATTAAGTAACATATGATCCTCGATGTTCACATATCTATGAATTCACATATACATCTGTTATTGTGATACCATACTATTTTTTCTATAAAAGATATACCTCCACTATTGGTATTTATACCTTTTAAAAATCCTCCGATATAGCTAGACCACCATTATGTATAGATAGCCATTGTATATGTAATTTATGTATATCTTATACCAGAAATATAAATGGACTATTTTTTACAATGCAAACTTGACACTTATTTTTACTATTAATTTATATATTTTCTCTGAGACCAACTTTTCTATAAACCCATTATTTATCTATTCTATGTACCCCATCAGTCCTATTTATATTGATTTATTTTATTTGTGGCTGATAGTAATTTATGTTAGGGGTTAGCTGAAAGTCAGGTAGGTCTGTACACACATACCACATGAAATATGAAAGTTTTTGTTGTAGAACGTTCATAAGGTGGATGTTATAGTACCAATACAGTTTTTCTGCGTTCCAGCGTGACGTGCGCATGCGCCGATCGGTCACGCGTGCGTCATGACATGGCGGCACGTGTGACGTGCACATGCGCAATCACGATCATGGAATGACAGAACGGCAGATTTAAAAGGGAGAGAAGATGGGAAGGAAGAAAGATGCTCCTGAGGAAGTCACACAGACGAAACGCGTTGAGCAACAGCTGGGACCCTGTATTTTGGTATTAGCAGTCTCTTTATGTACTTTGGTTATCACTTGTTGTGCTGCATCTGTATTTGATTAAGTGCTGTTTTTAATCTTTATTAGTGATCTGTTTATTTGCCTCTTCACTTTGTTGATTCTGCACGTTACCATTTGCACTTTATTGTATTGAGCTGCTATACTTAAGGGACCTGTAGCCCATTGTGGCTCTTTATCTTTTATATTTTATCTATTGCACATAGTGTGCTGGTTTTGTCCACATTTTCAATACATTATTTCATCCACTCTACTACTTTTTTTACTCTCTTAACCCCATTCATCAAATTACCCTTATAGTGACTGTGGCGCCCTGTACTTTCTACTTTGTTTGCGTGTTTTGTTTAAGGTTGGTTCTATTCTCTATGAAAGTCTGTCTGATATGGACCAATTCCATGGGGTTCTTGGACATACTCCAATATTGGTTTCAGATGGGATTATAGCTCATGTTGGCAGTGTGGCTTCATGTCATTGTAAATTACAGAATGCAGATTTAAAGCCAGAGGAGGTTTTTGCTACTGTTATGAAAGGGTAGATTACAGATGGAGTCTTCCTTATTGAACAAAATAGAAACTGAACCCACCCTACAGCCTTCCAACCTTTCATCCATTTAGCAAAATTCTGCCTTCTAAAGAAGAACATTTCCCATTTGAAAGCTGCCCTGTAGAGGGTGCATATTTTGTGCGATTACAGCATGCTAAGGAGGCCAAAATCTATCAAATGCATTAAAGTTGTATTGTTCCCAAAATGTTACTTTAAGCAAGTAGGTGGGGAGTGAAGTACCAGGAGCCTTGCTCAATTTCTTCTGTAATCCAGACAGCCTCCTAAATGTGATAGAGATGGTGAAAAAAATTACAGAGTATGTAAAACGTACTGGTGTCCCATCTTCAGGTCCTGCAAGGCTGAAGTGGAAGTGGAAGCATGCTTCCAAGGGTCCCTATTTTGAAGCTCTGAATATTTAAAAAAAATACTGCTATAATACACAAAGCTCTTTAAGCAGTGTGTTTAAAAAGGAGTCTGTTTTCAGGTTTGAAATTATATTTAGTTACATCAGTAAGAGCCCTGCCCCTGTACACCCCTAAAATTGAAGTGTTACGAGTTATGATGGAAGCAATCATTTCCCATCTGCCTAAAACTGGCCTCACAAGAAATGCCTTTTAGGAGGAGCAGCTCTTTGTAGAGCTTTAGGAATGGTTATACAGTGTGCATCACTATCAGTCGTAGGAGTGTAAATTATGAATACGTATACAATTAAAATAATGTTTTCAGTTACCATGGTCTGCAGATCTGTCTGAAATGTGGCAGGATGCCAGTCCCTTCATGTCTTGCCATTTTAAAATATAAATGGTTGAAGAAAACAGTTATGAAAACTAGTGCTTCGTATGGTCATGTTCAACCCTTTGCTCATAGAATAGCCCTCTCATCTTGTTCAGGAAAGGTGACAGTACCAGTTGGCACTGGGTATAATTGCTAAATAAAGATTATTCATAAATAAATGCTTAAGGATTGTAGACTTCAGATTTACTTGAAATTTGCCTGGCATAAGCAAATTGTGTTGCCAATTGCATTCTCCACAGGACTGTTGCCAACATGCTTTGCAATAAGTTGGCAGAATCCCAGCACACTCCCAAATGTTTTTTGGCAAGAAACCATAATATTGTAGGTAAGTTATAAGTATATTGCATGCATTTATATATTTTACATTGGTGCTAATGCCAAATCAGTCATTGGTAACATTTTTGTATTACCCTGGGCAATGCACCAACTCAGAATTGTATACATAATACGTGGATAGTTGCATATAAGATAAGTTTCCCCCTTGCCCGAGACCCCCAAACCCACAAAAAAAAAAAAAAAAGTTTTCAGTGGAATCTTGCTTGGTAGGCTTTATTAGCTTGACTTTTGAATTTCGGTTTCTCAACTTTAATTAGTGCCAAAATGACCCCTTTTTAAATTCAGCTACCTGGCACAAGTTTGTAGTCTGATGGTTTATTCAATTTGATTTCACCAATTAATCATTGGAGGGGCAGAGAAATGGAGCGCTCTTCTCCCCCACTGTTTATGATAGGAGAAAATGGTTAAATTAAATGATCCACACCACTGAAACTAGGGGTTTGATCCCTTAATGAATATAAATAGATTGTGGTGAAACAAATAATTCCAAAAATGTAACAGATCATTAAAAAAAAAAAAAAAATCCTTTAAAGGATCTGTAGAAGTAGTGAAGATATGACATCCCTTAATATGAGTGAAGGTAAAATTGGAGTAAATATTAGAAGTAAATTAGTGCATTGTAAAAAAAAACTATATATGGCAATATAAATGGTTAAAGTTTGCTACTGCATTCTAAAAAGATGTTAAAAAGATTTTACGTACTATAATACGGACTGGTTTCTCCCAGGAGGCATTAGGGCAATGAAAGTAACTGAGTTGATACAAAGTTAGTCAGTTGTAAGATAAAAGTATCCATTTATTGGATAGAGGATATCAATGATTTATGTCCACCACTAGAGGCAGCTAAAGAGCCACTCAGACAGAAACCTAATCAGGGATTTGTTTAGTACTGTATTGAAGTCCAAGTTTTACCAAGGAGCTTAATAGTGAAAGGAGATTTGAATGGTTATAACATCCAGCCTTCAATACATCAATGAGGAATAGAGAGGGTGCAAGTGCCGGTTGATCCCTATGCTTGTCTGACAGTTATATCACTCATATTACCCAATAATTCTTTTTACATAGCACTCTACTTCTAATATTTCCGATTTTACTTTAGGTCACTCATTAAGGAGTATGTACATACCATTTCCATTTCTACAGATCCAAGGATTTTTTTCCCCCGTATCTACTAAAAAGTTACATTTTAGGAATCGTTTCTCCGAAGCAAAGTGCACAGATCTTTAAAATGCATTAAATAAAAATAGGGGTAATTCCCACCATACTGCACCTTCATCCATTTTCAGTAAAATGATCAGCTTCATACAACAAAAACAGATTCAATGCACAACTTAGCATTAACTTCATTTATTTGAATTTAAAATAAGATACTTCTAGGTTGAGAAATGATCTAAGAAATATTCTATTTCCTTAGTAACCATTTTATAAATACCATATTTTGCATTCACAAGTAAGCAATTTCTGAATAACACTATAGAATCCAAGAAAACCACAATCGGAGGTTAATGAGGTGGGGGGAATTCTTGAAGAGTTGGGCAAAGTTCTAAATGGTCAAAGACAAAAATTCTACATTTCATAAAATCAGTGCCAATTTGATAGGATATGCTTGAAATGTTACCAAAATTAGTATTTCTCCAAAACTTGTGTATGAGTTTAAATACTAGATACTTTTGTTGAATAATGCCATCAAATGACAAGGACATACTGATCACTCATATTTGTTAGAGCTACAGACCAGTTCTGAGTAAAATGGCATACAATGGTGTAATCCCCATTGGTGGATATGTAGCTATTTAGGGGTAAGTCTCACAGCACCCAGATGGAGATAAACAAAAAAAAAAAAAATCCAACATTCACAGTTTCCTTTTCAAATGACATCACTCAACCTATCTTGTTTTGGGACCCCCAAGGCTCTGTTCTGTTGTCTTTTTTGCCTCTCGGCAAACTCCACTGGATTCCACTACCACCTGTCTACCGATGACACCCAGGCATAACCCTCCTCCCCCAGTCTCTCCCCCACATCCTGCTTTCTGAAACTCAATCTATAAAAAAAAAAAAAATCTTATTTGTCCTCATCACTTTCCTTACAAGTTGATTGTACCTGAATCAGTTCGTCCTTGCAAGCAGAGACTCGGCCCCTAAAAGGCAGCATTAATTAACATTCAGCACTCACAAGAAACCAAGCCCTGCAGAATCTTCTAAGCAGAGGTATCTCTGGAAGATCTATTCAAAAATTGCTGTACTACATGGTTTCCTTTTAATTCTTAATTTAAAAATTGTGTTCTATTCCACCTCCCTATACGCTCACTACTTAATTGATTATAATTTTTTTTTTTTTTTAAGTTGGTATGGTCATGTCATTTTATATTCATTCTCTATGACTTGTTAATTGTTTAGCTAGTGTTTCTTCTTTCACTGATATTGTAAATTTATGTTCAGTTTTGGACTTTCACCTATCTGATCCTTCATATATATATATATATATATATATATATATATATCTTTTTATACCAAATGTTCTCCCCTATAGTTTTTCATCTCCAATTACCACAATATCCCATGTCTCCCCACCCGTAATGGTGCGTTTCTTTTTTTTCTAAGCCCAGACTTTATATTTCAGACTGGGCCCCTAAAAAAACAGCATTAATTAACACCCAGCACTCACAAGCAACCAAGCCCTACAGAATCTAAGCAGAGGTATCTCTGGAAGGCTGACCTACCACCCCACGGTCATCACCATACATAAATAGTGCAGATTCCGAAAACATACCAATCAAGTCACTAAACCTCTCACCATGAAATCCCTCTGTTAATAAACTGCATCCTTAACCATGGTTTAAACTCATTAGGTATATGTTCATATATGCGCATATGTATAATCTTCATATCTATACAATAAAGCACAGTCTGTAAATAATGTTCTCCCTTCTATTTTTTAACTTTCACACCAACTTCCCTCATTACCAAAATATCCCTATCCTTCTGCGCACCTGTCCCTGGCAACACCATCTTCATTGCCCCCACTTTACTCTCCTCTCCTCAATTCAACCCATGCACCACACCCCCCCCTCCCCCTGCCACCTTCACTTCCTTTCTATCCTTATGCTCCTAGCAGCTGGTGATGTCTCTCCAAACCCCAGTCCCATCTCGGAAAACTCGCCACGTACTAACTCAAGGAACCACACCAATCTCATGTTACTCTTCCTCTAAATCCTCCTTCAATACTGCCCTCTGGAATGCACGCTCAGTTTGCAATATTACAAAATCCCCTGTGGTCCACGACCTCTTCATCTCTTGTTCAGTAGATTTACTAGCCTTAAAAAGAAACATTGCTGTCCCTCTGACACTGCTACCCCTGCATCTTTGTCCTTTGGTGGTCTTCAACTTACCCACAACCCAAGACACTGAATGTAAAGGTGGTGTAGGGTTTCTCCTCTCATCTTACTGCTCCTTCGAACCTCTACCCACCCTCCTGTCTCATCATTTGAAATTCATTCAATTCACCTTTTCAAACCAGTCTCTTCTAACAATGCTGTTAATTATCGTCCTCCTGGTTCCCCTCTTCTCTTCCTTGACCACTTTGCTGCCTGGCTACCCAATTTCCTCTAATATTACATCCCTAATTCTCAGGGACTTCAATAATCCCATTAACCCACCTTTGACCTCAGCAGCCTTCAAACTACTTTCAATTACTTCCTCTCTCGGCTATCACAGTGGGCCAATTCTCCCTCCCATGTAGTTGGCAATAACCTCAACCTAATCTTATGCATGTACAGTAGCCAATATCTGCAACACTCCATTTCCTCTCATAGTTTGCTCTAGAGTACCCCCTCACCCATCAACCTCAGCCTAAACTCAACTCAGGAGGAACCTGAATTCTATTGACCTCCAGCAGCATTTAGCAGATATTAATTCACAACTGCTATCCATCCCTTTCCTCTCCTGTCCAGTCCCTCACTGGCCATCTCCACATATAACACTACCCTCGCCTTTGCCTTGAATGCTGCACCCCCACTTCAAACAAGCACCTCAAGGAGGACACACCCACAACTGTGGCATACTAAATCAACACTACCTGCAAAGATGCTCCTGTTGTGCTGAACGCTCCTGGAGGAAGTCTCGCACCCAGTCAGACTTTCTCCATTATAGATTCATAGTGTGCCCATACAGCACAGATTTTGCCAATGAGCATGTTCTATTCTGTGTAACCAGTTGTGTATGTCTGCATTTGGATACTCACTTTATAAAAAAAGCAGTCTAAAAACTAAAAGGTCATATGCCCGAACACTACTCTGTTGCCATGTACAGGTTTATGGTACATGCATTAGCCAATCCTTGTTAGCTCTGCCATGGTTCTCTTGGATCTGGCCTTACCTTTACAACTCATATCCATCTGTTGAAAATTTTGGATATTTCCACCTTGAAACATCTTCCCCCTCTTACCCAACAAGCTAAGGGGCTTGTTCATGCTCTTGTAATTCCTTGCATTGGTTAATGTAATTCTCTACAGTCCATAGTGAAGGCAGATTCCAGGCTCTCCCTTTCCCATTGCTCTTTAATCATTTATTTCTCTTCTGCCATATAGAATGCCTTTTGAAATAGTAAGCCTTACATTTTTCACCTATTGTGTACCGGTTCTGTCTCTGCATCGCAAGTGACCTCCCATCTGCTGCTTCTTGTTGGCAGCTCACTTCCTATAAAAAGGACCTGCCTATCAGATTCTCCTTTATCCTTCAATCTTTGAAGAAGTCCCTTATTACACATCTCGTCAGATTAGCCTATGGAGTAACTTCTCAAATCTTACATTCCGTTTAACAATTTTATATGGGTTAATGACCACCTTTTCCCCTTTATATCCTGTTTCACAACACAAATGATTGGGTAATGTCAGGATGCTCTATTATAACAGCTGGCCATTGATCTAGATTTGTATCTTTGTTTTGTTCCCCCAGCCCCTATATCCGGTTAACACCTTATCTTTATGACTATTGGAAAGGGTTTCAAGTTCTTTGAAGATGCATTTCACTGGACATGACTATGTAAAGGCTAATGTATTGCATGAAGACAAATCCTTTTTGGATACAAGATCTGTGTCTTCTCCCATTAAATCAGGAATAGTATTCTGACACATTTGTATGGATGAGTCCTGCCCTCCGAGCTCTTATTTCTGCTGTGTTCATTCCTTGTCTTTATACCTGAGAGAAAACATTGCTGTTTGCTGAATTTAAACAATACGGTGTCTGAAGTGGAGAGAATCCAAATCTGGTAGGAACGTTGTGTTTTATTTTGTGTTCTTTGCCCTGTTTGGATTCTCTGAACTATGTGGTTGCAGAAAAGTAATGTTTGCTTTTTTTGTAGTACTCTCAGAAGTTAAAAAGGGTTTGAGTCCCCAAGTAGCTGTGCATTATATTTTACATAATATATTTTATTACAGCATAATTTATGTCATGGGTTAGAGTCACATGTTAAGTTGTATATAGTGGGTATTGAAAAATATTTTTTATGTACTTTAAATGTATTTAACGTGTTGATATAAATATTATAAGTTTTATTTGGATTGCTTCAAGAACACTGAAATTGAGAAGCCATACCTTGGCCTATAGAGTATTACAGACTTTCATTGTATACGAATGGAGACCACATCTGGTTCACTTTAAGAGTGATGTTGAAGGGCTTGTTTATAGTAACCTTTGACCTAGCCTTGAAAGCCTGAATTCCTTTGAAGACTCACATTTCTACAGGCAATTATTCATTACATCATGTATATAGAAGTTTTGTCTCACATATCTTGCCGCCAAATATAACGTATGACTTTAATCATAGATTTCAAATGATGCTAAGTCACACCCCTTTTTCTAAGATAGCCACTTATTTTAAAGTAAGGCAATCTTATGTATACTCCCCTCTGTAACTGAATTTTAAACCCATAAAACTAATTGTAGTTTAGAATTCGTGGCCAATACCTTTAACATCAAAAATGGATAACACCTAGAACATTGCTCTGTATTGGACAAAGACTGTTAAAGACATATGTTATTACCAGATGGATGATAATTGTTATGTTTGAATAAACATAAGTTAAACTGCAAGATACTTGATTCGATTGTTAAGAAAACTGATGTGACAAACAAAGATTTCACGGAATGCCAATTTCCTACAGGTATAGCAGTCCCACTGAGTGACCATATTTAGTCACTATTGGATGCACAGTTTGGACACAGTAGAATGAATTATTTCTATTTTATTTATTGCAGCACTGCATGTCTAGTTTTATTGTTTAAACATTGTGCATTATGCTTATATAAAGTGTCTCATATATTGTAAAGTGTTCGGTGTGAAGTTGGAAATGGGCTCCAGTAATGGTTAAAAAAAAATAAAAAAAAGGATTCCCAAAAAATTTCTGTAGAATTGAAATCTAAAGAAGTCCCTAATAGTGCTGCGTCACGTACTCCAAGTCATGTCTCAGGGTCCTCGATTAGGCCAAACTCCATGCCAGTTTGTTCAAGAAAACATTGGAGATTACTATGCTGAGCCATTTTGTACCAATTTAGTTGCATGGTCAGAGAATTGTGATACAATGATTTGTAATTCATGGCCAAGAGAGGGTTCGTGATTTTCATTTGCAAATGCTGAAAGGTATGTGTATTCATGGTTTTAAAAAGTGGGGTCCAGGTGGAGATCCAAAATGGGATAAGTATATGCATAATGCAGCTACAGGATGGTTAAAGTGTGCTCAGTTATGGGTTGTTCCTGATCAGGCTACAAAGTATGTTCAGGCCTCTGCAGCAGCACCTGCTTATGTGCCGGTTGTACAGTTATATCCCAGTTTGGATGAATTAAAAAAAAAAATAAAAAATAATTCAGATGATACTGATGAAATGTGAATCCTTCTGCAATGGTGAGATCCACTGCAGAAAGTGTTGATGTTGGTATGAAAGATGAGAAAGTGACTAGAAAGTCTGGATGTTGATGCAGGGAATAAGCATGTTGATAAAATTAGGTCTATTCTACCTGTTACACTGGAACAGAACAATCTAAGGATGCTGACCCATTCTAGATCTAGAGATTAATTACTGACAAAAGCTGGAAATTTGTTGCCAGGCAGTGGTAGTATTTTAGTGGCGGATGAGTGTGATAAGAGTCATGGTGAACTTGTTCCCAGTCATGTGTCTGCTTCTGCCTATCCTTTTGTAGTTTTTGGTGAGACTTATAATTAAGCCTGCTTCACAATTGCTCTCTGGATTCCGGATCCGTTTAAGCTTCCAAAGGGTGCGATTTAAAAAAAATAAAATAAAAAATAAAAAACACGTAACAATGGATCAGTTTGGAGGGGCAGATTTTAATTTTTTAGGGTCTGTTTTTTTTAAATATGCTGATATCCCACCAACAGAAATGGCTCTTAATTTGGACACCAAATAGGATAGACCTTGTAAAGGTATTTATTAATGACTTTACATCATAAAGAAAGCATAGTTAGTGTAATGCTTTGGAGGCACCACCAGGGGCAGTGTGTAGGAATCCATGTGCTTCTGGCAGTGACATCACAGGCCAGCTACTTACACTGAATAAAAAACAAATTGTAGGAGGCATTGAGGGCTCTTTTGAAAGAGTCTTTGGTTCTATCCTTGACTCTAAGAATGTACATGCTGGGGACTAAGTTTGTTCATGTTTTGTATTGTACCATGTTAAACCATGATAACATTTAGCAACTGTTATAGCCTTTTGTAAGTAATATGTTGTAGTTGTGTATTGTATAATTATTGTAGTAATTTGACATTCTGCTAGCATCTGTTTACATAGTTATATTAAATATACATTTAAAATTACAACATATTAAGTATTTTCTATCCACATATTTAACCATAATACCACGAACTATAAAAAAAATATTGCTTATATATTAAAAGATTAATAGTCATATTTGAGTCACAGCCACAACAGACCTGGTAATGACGTAGGTTGTGTATTTTTGGGCTGAGCAAGATTGTGTCAGAGTTATGGAATCAGTTTATTTTCAAAGTAAGCAGGCCTCACAGTGTGATATTACCAAGGCAGCGGCTCTAAAGTAACTTTCAGGGGAGACAGTTACGGAATTTGCTGGACGATTTAAGAAATGTTGGGTAGAAAATTGCTCTATATTCATTTGTGGTTTTGCAGTTGTACAAATACCTAATAGTGTAATAGCTGCGGGTTCTTTACCATTTGTCTCATCGCAGGTGGCGGCGTTGATTGCTCTTACACAAGCTTGTATTGCTTTTAAAGATCAAGAGTTGGCAGTCTAGAGGCTTTGTTGCAGCTGATGGTCGAACTGTTTAATTTTGCATTAATTGATGGATTGAGGGCCGTACTGTTACCTAGATCTTTAGCTATTGTGAAGTGCAAAGGCCATTATACAGATCACTCCATGGTCAGGGTTGGTAATGATTTTGCAGATTTGGCTATTTTCCCTTATGGCCAGATTAAGGTACTGTTTCTCGTAACGATATAGCCCCTCATACGGATATTGATATTCTTTCTATGCAGGCTGCGTCATGTTTGGATGACTTTGCTTACTAGAGTATACATTCTGTTACACCTGATGCAACTTCTGGTATCCCCTAGGATCCTAAAGGTCGCATAGCAATCCTTCAAGCTTTTACTTGTCCGACAGTTCCATAACTATGGACATGTCGGCCTAAGAGGGGTATTTGCTATGCTATAAGAACGATTCGTAATTTACAGGTTCGATCAGACAGTTACCAATATTTTAGCTGTGTGAAAGAGTTAATACTAGCAAACAGTTCCACCGTTAAATTTACTTCACGCATGACAACTGCAAAATAAAAAATAAAAAGTGGACTCTAGTATCTAGTTGTCATTGTAGCTGCCCAGTTATGATTCATAGTGATATAGGAACTCCTTTCACCTCAGCATGTTTTTAAAATGTCAAGTATGGATTGGAAATTTGATATACCCCATCACCCTCAGTCATCAGGGAAGGAAGAAAGGATTAAAAGAACGATCAAGGAGAAATTGACAAAATGAGGCTTGGGTAGCACACGCAATTGGCCAGACAATTTGCCATCAGTTTTAGCTGAGATCAGAATGATCCCTAGTTCAACTATGGAACCTTTGATCCACCATACGTCTCTACGACAACCGTTGTTGCCATCTAACAGCCATTCTGACCGAGGAGAACCAGATATGGATTCATGCAAGCCGATTAAAGAGATGTCCCACATCAAGCCCTCCAGATATTCTAAACAAAGAATGATCAACCTCAGACTGATCCAGAATGAATAGTGCCCGGTGCACCCTAATCATTCTTTCTATGGGACTTCGTTATGCGCTGATAAATAATTAGTCCCAAAGAACAGAGATAGTAAAATATATTATATTTCACTCTAAGCGGGCTTTATCCCCTTCATCATGGTAAACAGATATTTTATTAGAACTGCAAAGAATTTAGACCAAGCCCTAAATTCAACTAATTGTTTATTAACCGCTAATTCATCCAGGGAGAGAGGGTCTAGTTATAGCCATGGCTCCCTGGAGATTTTCTTCAGAAAAAAAAAAATGGTTCTGAAGTTTTTTTCTTCCCCGAATACTAGAATAGACAATTTACGGATACATCAGATTAAAAGGATTGGAATGATATGGGTTAATTACCACCTTTCCCCTTTATATCCTGTGTTATACCACACAAACGATTGGGTAATGTCAGGATGTTCTATTACAACAGATGGCCTTTGATCCTGATTTGTATCTTTGTTTTGTTAACTCCTGCCCCCTACATCTGGTTAACACCTTATCTTTATGACTATTGGAAAGCGTTTCAAGTTCTTTGAAGATGCATTTCACTGGACATGACTATTTAAATGTGAAACAGAAAAAAGATACGGTTTGTGGCGCTAAGATAAATGGCAGCTAGAACACACTAGTGGGTGCAATCACAATAAACCCACAAAAACATTAGTACACAAAAACAAATAGTGTGCAGCGCATGTACAAGACCCACAGATCTTAGAAAATACAAACACAATCAGTGGATATATGGTAGTGATGGAGATAAATACCCCAATATCATTCAATCTTTGAGGGTCATAAGCATTTGCTGGAGCCTCTATGAAAACTGGCTCAAGTAGTATCACTTTAAGGTATAATGTCTCCAACTTGGTCTTGAAATTACTCCCAGGGATGAAGCTTGGTCCTCAGAATATAAGAATTATGGAGCAAGCAAACATCAAATTAGAATAGAAAAATCAAATTTTATTACAAATAAAAGAAACCTTACATTGAGGTCTTGAAAAATCAGCACAATGTGTTTTGACGATTTCATATAGTCTTCCTCTGGTGCGGTTCACAATATCTCAAACTGTACATTTAAAAGCCTTTTGGCGCACAAAACACACGGGTATTTGGGACCCACCCCCTTTGCCATCAGATCAATCAACAAACCTCCTCTGAATAATTTCCAGATGGTGTTTTTCGCCGCCTACGACTTCCGGGTCTATGTGTTCCACCACTTTTCACTTCCTGTATCGCATGCGTTCCACGATATTCACTTCCTGCTTCACTTGCGGTCCATTGTTCTTAGCGAAGGAGATTTAGTTGAAGGCTTTTGTCCATAATAGTATTTTTATACTGATAGTCTTTAAAATTGTTGGCACCTCCATAAACTACTCTCTGCTTTTCTCCTATATATTCACTAAGATCTTCATTTTGCTTAAGGATATACAATTTTTTGTGAAACATTGCGGTCTGCTGAATTCAAACCACAACACAAGGGTTATGCACTTTCCTTTTCACTTACATAATCTTGTGACTGTCCCACCCTGTCACCTGGTTGACATTGTCAGACATTGTGAAAAGATTGAAGTAAAAAATGTATACTGTAACATTACCATTTAGTTGATGTGACATTGTAAAATACAGATACACAAAATTTCTCTCCTCGGTCTATTCATTCAGGACTGATGCCAAACTCAGGAATGCAAGCTTAAAACACTGAATATTGTCTTACTTTACTTGCTAGAACTTAGTTTTAAGTGTATCACCATCAGAAAAAGAAACTATGAATTGTTTATTCATTAGACGTTATCCATTAATATAGGTACTAAATGAATATAAAGTACAATATTGTTAAAGCTAATATTAGCAGAATATGCTAGACATGTATTTTCACATGCTGTCACATTAAGTACAGATCCTTTGTCCATTTCAGTTATACTTTTCTTTGTATTAGCTAGCTAGAGTATCAAGATCACTCCTTAAAGTAATTAACTTTAATTTTCAAATGTATTGGGATCTATACAAGAAACCTTTGTAAGAGCACAGTTGAAACCTAGTTCAGATATCAAAAGTTTAAGACACCAAAGAGTCTTGTTAAAACTTTGAAAGTTGACCTAAAATAAAAAAGTAATTGACCATAAAGATAAGGACCACTGACAATCATAAATTTCAGTTAACCCCTTAGACAGTGGTAATTGCAATCAGAAAGTGGAAAATATTGTGATGCTATAGCACCATCTACTGGTGGAAGTGTATAAGACAACCATTAGGAGAGGGTACACCCAACTGCTAACTTCAAACCAGTGATGCTCTGAATTGAAGATAAGAATCTTTAAAAATGAGAAAAGGAGAAAGAAGACGACCAAAGGAGACAAAGAAAGGAGTGGGTTCTTTACCATCATGTGAGACCAGACCAAGGGACTTTGAAATAATTTAACAATGTCAACTAAACGCTGGGACATTGAAACTTTACCGTCAACTGGATCTATTCTGACTTTGAACACTCAGAACTTTCTGTAAAAATCTTTACTCCATTTTCCACATCTAGATCACTGCATACATTACTTCTACAAAAATTTCTACTGAACTGGTAAATACATGGCTGGTTTAATTTAATCCAATTTCTACTCAAGCAGAAATGTACCTGTATAATACAGATCTGATTTCATCCCTTTGAAATCATAATTAGGTAAAGGGATTTTATATTATTCTGGATTCAGTTTGCAGTTTAAAAAAAAAAAATGGAATTACTGATAATTTGCCAAGTTATTATCTAGAGATATGGGCCTATCTGAATTTAGGGATAGTTCATCTTTGAAGTATCAGAGAAGATGGTCTGCAAGAAAAAGTAACATTTTATGGATGGTAATTACATTGTCAAGTTAACCTGACATTTGTGTGGAAAACATTGTACTTATTTTAATTGCAATATTCAAGTATTTCACTTGTGAGAAATTGTAGACAGTGAGCTAGTTAACCCACTGGTTGATTTATGGCTGTACGCTGCAGACTTTTCTCTGAACCATCCCTAACGCTATCCCTTGCATCCACGACCAAATCCCCAAATAAAGTACACTTTCAGCTAGTTAAGGTAAATGAAAATAGTCCAATTCTATCTGGCTAGCTAGTAGTAACAACGATGGCACACGAGCGTCTATCTGACCTAACTGCCTGTTGCCTGACACGTGTTTCGGCGCTGGGAAACGCGCCTTCTTCCGAGGCTATACAGGTGTCCTCTGACACCAGTGGTTTCTTATACCGCTCAAAGACCAATGATTGAGGGGGCGTGTGTTTGGCAGTTCGCACCTAGCGATCGAACTCTAAACAAGTGATCCTAACAGACTAATTTTTTGAACCAATTAAATTATCCTAACCAATGGTGTCTAGACGCCGAATTGGTGTTTACAGATAAAGAAAGTACTTCTCTCCCATGATACCAGTATGGACTCTAAATTTAGACACATTTCAAATGTTTGCAAACAAATTAGACTGGGGTGGGAAGTGTCATCCATACAAAACTACCTCAGTAAAATCAATGATCCCTAGGGGTCTTAGGATACAAATTATGCCCAACATACAAAGGGAAGACACAGCCCTCCTAAAAGAGTGGGAGGAAGCAGCCAACCTATGTTCACGAACATTTATGGACATTATCTGTCGATTCGAGAATCAGAGACTAACCTTGATTAATACTAATCTCAAAGAAGTGGTAGAGGCCATTCAAAACCACAGACAATCCAAATTCTCTCTCAGGAACTTAAACAGAATCTAAATACAAAGATTCCATAAAAAAACGCAAACATAAAAAGTTCTTGAGAGATGGCCATGACTATAAAAATGGCAAGGTGTATAGAAGTCAGAAAAAGTACACGGGTCGACTCAGACCAATATACCACATCGGAATATGAAACATCCGATACTGACAATGAGTGTACTAGCATATCCTCAATATCCTCTAACACCACTCAAACACGGGGTACCTTGAAAAAAGGGGTGGCTTTTTTAGGCCAGAGCGCCCGAGAGGGGAAACCCCAACTACCACCCAGGCAAACAAGATACAGGGGGAGGGCACGAAAACGCTACTGAACTCAAGTACTAAAATCATTAACCTTTCCGATATTACACTTACTACACCCCAAAATCAAGTGCTGATGAAAGGACTATTGTTTGTCCCCGTACCTTCTTTTAATAGATTTGAATGGATAAAAGATATTCACCAATGTCTCAATGACCTAGTATCCCTCCTTGATGAGAACGATGATACAAACTACCATACACTGACCTTCGATCGAAAAGTAGATTCACACCCAATATAGATTTCAAAAACATTGACATGTTTGTGGATTCAACATGTAACATGATACGGAAAATAAAGGTTGATTCATTACAACTTCTACAACACAGTAACCTCTGGTAATGAATGGAGAGCCCTACGTGAATTACAAGACAACGAGGAGCTATCATTAAACCTGCAGACAAGGGGGGTAATATTGTTGTACTCAACAGACCACAATATATTAAATTAACCATGAATATACTTAAAGATGACACTACATACAAAATTCTACCTACAGACCCCTCCACTAAATATCTGTCAGACTTAAAGAAATTACTTGATTCAGCTTTTGACGATGGCATACTGGGGAGAGCTGAATACACATACATCTATGTTAAGAATCTGACAGTATCGACAATCTGACAGCTAGACCTATTGTATCGGGGTCCAACAATATGACGAACAGAGAGAGTATATATATTGATAATACTCAGACCGTTCATAGAGAAGCTACCCTCATATCTCAGGGATACTAAAGACACATTAAAATGTCTAGCCTCTATTCATCTACCAGAAAATGCTCTACTGTGTAGTCAAGATGTGGAGGCTTTATATTCATCCATCCCACATTCTCTTGGTCTAACACATATTAGGCACTATCTAGAGACACGGGGGCCTAGACATAAATGTCACACCTCCTTTGTGATTGATCTACTGCATTGTGTTGACCCACAACTTCTTATTCAATGGCCAATACTACCACCAGGTGCAGGGGACAGCTATGGGTACGTCTTGTGCCCTGTCATATGCTAACCTGCACCTGGGTTGGTGGGAGGACTTTGTGTTTTTTTCAGATACCTACCTCGAATACACGAGATTCATCTACTTATGGAAGAGATATATAGATGATCATTGTGGTCTGGACAGGCACAATTGAATCATTTAAGACATTCGTGGAAAGATTGAACTCCAACAACTTAAATCCACGATGGAGATTGGGGGCTCTCCCATCAATTTTCTTGATTGTACTTTCAGTACCACTCCTCAGTCTAAGATAGAGACTACTCTTTAGGAAACCTACCTCGACAAATACTATGTTGAGGTGGGAGGGTCACCATCCTACCACCCTAAAGAGAGGAATCCCGGTGTGACAATATCTTAGTCTCAGGCGAAACTGCTCCACCGTGGAAGAATTCACTATCCAGGCTAAATTGCTAAAGACTAGGTTTAAGGAGAGAGGATACCCCAACCGTTGCTTGAAACAGGCCTACCAGAGAGCTGTACAAAGCGACAGAATGGATCTCCTTAAAGATCAACCGATACCTAATGAACAGGCACCCATTCGCTGCATTGCAAACTTTGATTCCCAGCTGGGATCAAGCTAAAAAGGATTATGGGGAGATTTTGGCCACTTATCTCCCAAGACCCCCAACTCAAAGGAGCCATTACTCCATATGTATCACTCACTGCAAGGAGGGGTAGAAACCTTAAGGAAGTCTTGGTACCGAGCCATTTTTCCAACCAAACGGTTGGTCACAACTGGCTCTCTGTACAGGGAACATAAATGTGGTAAATGCGTGGCCTGTAGATACATGAAAAAAGACTCCAAGTGTCTCACAAATTCAAATGAACAAACTGTATGTACTACTAAACAATTCTTTAATTGTAACACTAAAGGTATAATCTCTCTTCTGATTTGCACATGTGGTCTTAGATACGTTGGAAAAACCATCCGTCCCTTTAAAAAGGAGTGATGGAACCTATACACTGTTAAAAACCTCAGATACTCCAATATCAAGACACCTCAGGAGCCATCATCATGGTGACCCTAGTGGCGTTAGATTTGCAGGCATTGAAAAAGTGACCCTTGGACGTCGAGGAGGGGATCTTGATCTCACGCTCCTCAGGAGAGAATGTTACTGGATATATAGGTTCAACACACTAAACCCAAATGGATTAAACGAGGGTTTTACATTTACCCCCTATATTGAATCGGATCATCAAGATTTAAGTTATATTTACCTATTTAAGTTCTTATGTATATAGTCCTTTATATTTATTTTGTATATTTTTCCTTCAACTATTTGTCTTTGATTAATCATACCAGAGGTTCTTTCCACCCCAACATATTAGACCATGACTACTCTATATTGACACTCTACTGTAATTATCTCAAAGATAAGCTGTTATTATGGACTGATGTTCTTACCTATACTACTCACAGTAATATCAACTTAAATGTCCATACTTATCTACATCATCCAACAGTATACATTGCCTCTAAAGATCATTACTTTAGACTAGATTCATATCACTGTATAGATGCCTTTATTTTATGGCTTAATTTGGTAACTACTGTCACCTCTTTATACCCCACTGTCTTTACTGGATATACCAATTACATCTCAGTATGTTCAGGCACTTTCAAGGTTAATAAGCCGGCAAGAATCTCATACAGTGATGTCACGCTGAAGAGAGAAGGGGCGTGGCTTGTTTAGAGTTCGATCGCTAGGTGCGAACTGCCAAACACACGCCCCCTCATTCATTGGTCTTTGAGCGGTATAAGAAACCACTGGTGTCAGAGGACACCTGTATAGCCTCGGAAGAAGGCGCGTTTCCCAGCGCCGAAACACGTGTCAGGCAACAGGCAGTTAGGTCAGATAGACGCTCGTGTGCCATCGTTGTTACTACTAGCTAGCCAGATAGAATTGGACTATTTTCATTTACCTTAACTAGCTGAAAGTGTACTTTATTTGGGGATTTGGTCGTGGATGCAAGGGTTGGTGTAAGGGATAGCGTTAGGGATGGTTACAAGTTGGTGATTCTCCCTCTATCCTCTCAACATACTACTATATTTCTCTTGCATAATTAAGTTGCAGCCATTTGTTGTTCTTTAGTTGTACACCATGCACCAGCAAATGGATACAAGCTGCAGCAACTCTGTACTAAATCCTCACTTATACAATTTAATTCTAATAAGCCTTCCCTTCTATGTAACAAATTGTTACACTTTGCTACTCTGTTAGACCTTACAAGTCTTTACTCAGATCTCTAGGCAGGGTGATTCATTAACAGAGGGTAATCTCTATTCAGTAGCTACCAGTAGTCTACAATAACGATTGTAGCACCTGTATGTGACTTATCTTTATTTGAAGATTCCTTTTGTGCTTATTATAAGACATCTTCTAGATATCTACATGTCCCATTTATGAGCATATACTCTCTCCTTGCCCATTATTTTATTTTGTTTTTTTTCATGATTTGAGGGTTTCTATTTTATTTTTTGTGCTATTAAAAGCAAAGTTTTAAATATATACATACCCACCAGGGGGCGACCAACTCCTATCAGACCCACCAGGTCTGTTTCTCTAAAAGAAATTCAGTCGAAATGCTAGAGAAGAGGAAAAAAGTCTGCAGTGGTTTTAAACAAAAACATTAAACTGATGAGATTCATTCTCTCCAATTTCTCTCTCCTACTTTAGAGTTTGTTCATTTTTACACCAGGCATAGTCAGATAGCAATGGCATCAAAACTATAGCACATTAATTTAGCCAATTTTTTCCCATCAGAAAATAATTTACTCAGGAGTAGAGTTGAGCGAACCCGCACTGTAAAGTTCGGGTTCGTACCGGACCTTAAGTTATTTGGACCCTGGACCCGAACACTGACATATCACTGTATGTTCGGGTTGGAGTTGGGCGATTTAATGGTGCGTTTTGAAATGCTGCAGGGCAGCCAGTCAACAAGCGTTTGACTTGTGTGCCCTTAGAAGCCATCACAGCCATGCCTACTAATTGCATGACTGGATTGGCCAGTGCAGCATGTGATCCAGCCTCTATATATAAGCTGGAGTCATGTAGCACCGCATGTCACAAGCTCTTAGTGTAGGGACAGGATGCTGCCGCTTTCAGGGACAGCTTAGGAAAGAATTCTGCAAGCTAGTACATTTGGGGTATGCACTTCATATCTGAGAGTCAAATAGAAGCGTCAAATAGTGCGCTTACAACGCAGTTGTAAAAATCCTAATTGTTTTGCTGTTAATCTGCTAAATAGTACATTTTGGGGCGTCTTCATATCGGAGAGTCAAATAGCAATATAACAATATTACAATATTGTAATTCGGGGCAATACCCTCACAAGTCAAACTGAGAGGTCAGTTTAAAGGGAAAACTGTTGACTGGATACAATTCCCATATGTCCTTTGCAGACTTTACAGGCTGGAAAAACACAGGTGCCAACTGCTGTGGCTTTCTGCAGTGTGCAGACTGGCAACGAGGGCAGGGCTTAGGAGTGGGTGGAAGATTATGTGGAGCATGATGAGGCCCTAGACCCCACATGGAATCAAGGTCATGCGAGTGACGTGTGCAGTTTGGAGGAAGAGGCTCTGGTTGCACAGAGGTACAAGCACAGCATAAGAGGGAGCAGGGTGCAAAAGCGGAACGGCCGTCCCCTAGCTGATGCGGCATGTATTATCTTTAGAATTCCCACAGTTATCCAAGTTACAGATGGAGCGATGAAAGGAAACATAACAGATTTAATGAGCCATTCGCAGTCCGGTGATGGGACCCAAACACTCTTGCCGGCGGTCGGACGACCAGGACCCTGTATGCCTGATTTTGAAGTTAGGAGTCAGTGTGGAATGGATTATCAGGGTCTGGTGCAGGGTAACCGCACGCCCCCTGGTGTTGAGCATCAGCATTTGTGTGGCCACATACCAGGACCCTGATGCAGCTTCAGTAAAAAGAGTACTGGGTACCATAAGCCATCACCAGACTGATCCGCAACTTGGAACAGGATGTGACATTCACTGTAGCGGCTGTCCCAATATGTTGGGGAGGCTATCCCAATTAAAAAAAAAAAAAAAAAAAAAAAAAAAAAAAAAAAACACTGTTGGCTACCACCTCCTCCACCGCTGCTGCTTTCACCTACACCGCCACAGTAACTGCCCCCTCAACCTATGGGTCACTTTATATAAACTATGTACACAATAGTAGAGGCTTGTGAAGGTCTTTTCTCCATGCATCAGGAGTTGAGCTCAGTTTGAACAATGAAAGAATACCCTGCACTCCAACCCTCTCTCAAATGGATAATTCTGGTGGATTCTGACAGCCATGCTTTAGATTTGTGTTCTTCCAAAGCTAAAAATCAAAGATTCCATCTAGTGCTATTTTATGGCACAGCTGTATTTTTAATTTGTTATTTTAAGTGATTTCCCTATCCACATTTGTTTGCAGGGCACTTGTCCTACTCTTACCCCCATTTTACTTCCTTTTGCAGCTCTCCCCAGGACTTTTTTTTCTTAAAAGGCATTTTAGTGCCCAAAAGTTCAGGTCCCCATTGACTTCAATAGGGTTCGGTGTCAAATTAGAGCCTGGACTTTATTTCAAAGTTCGGCTGAACCCGCCGGACCCGAACATCCAGGTGTCCGCTCAACTCTACTCAGGAGCATTAAAAAAAAAAAAAAAAGTTAATGTGCAAGTTCGGCATTCCTCTGCCGAGCAATGTAACCAAGTCGTTTAGGTGTTATTTATAGGCCCCCAGGACAAATAGAGTTAGATAAAATGACAGTGAAGGTGGAAGTTATCATGGGTGACTAATCTTCCTGATGTGAACTGGAAAACCAAAATAGCTGCTGCTTGTGCCAGGAGCACACATTCTAAACTCCCTATTGGGATTCTCTAAAAGTCATTGAGGAGCCAACTCAAAAGGAGGCCATACTAGATTTAGTGTCAGATAATACTGTAAAACAAATTGAAGAAACCACTGTGGTACTCTGTAGAAGTGGTCAGAATAGAAACCGAGCAAGGACCGCTCCATTATCATTCAACCGTCCGACAACTTTCAGAACTATGCAACATTTTCATTTAGTTCTGTCAGTTGTACACAATGCAAACTTACCTTTGTTTGAATGTACTGTGAGTTTTACAGAATTGTTAACGTCTGTTTGGAAAATATCTGCTACCGTGGTGCTCTATTTAAAATTGTAACTACAATTTAATAGACTTTTTGGATTATACATATTATGCAAGTCCTTATGGATTATACATATTATGCAGGAGAGTTGAAACAATTGCAAAATGACAGTGTACCAGTTGCTAGTGGGTGATCCCACAGATAGGATCAAGAAAAAAGTTGAAGCCACTATTAGGACTGGTGTCGAATCTGGCCTAATTGATGTACAACTTAGTCAATAAATTTTGAAAAATCATCCGCGTACGCCAAATTATCTACACACTCCAAGATTCATAAAGACCCCGCTAGACCACCTGGAAGGCCAATTGTATCAGCTATAGATGGATTGTTGGAACCTATTGCTAAATGGCTTGATTCACTATTCCAGTCTCCTGTAGCGGAACTCAATACCTGTATCAAGGATACCCCTAACCTTATCAGAAAATTGAAACAACTTGATGTAAAGAATACTACAGTACTTATCACCATGGATGTAGGTAGCCTCTATACCGTTATCCCGCATAAACAAGGCATAGTGGCAATGAGATCAGTCCTTGTTTCATCTTTAACATACAAAGGGCCATGCATTGAATTCGTTCTTGAATTGCTTTCTCTTGTCCTGAATAATAACTATGTCTGGTTCGAGGACTGTTGGTATCTCCAGATCTCTGGTACATCCATGGGGGCAGCTATGGCCCCCATGTATGCTAATGCATACATGTATATATGCGAACAATGGATCTTATCCAAATTTGGGTCATACATTCAAGGCTACTTTTGGTATATTGACAATTTGCTGCTAATCTGAAACGGGAGTATTGAGGAAGCTGAAGAAATGGTACGATTTCTTAACCAAGTGGATAGTCTGATAAGGTTTACATTAAATATCAGCTCCACATCTGTCCAATTTTTGGACTTTGATAGCCATCAATGAACAGCAACTAACTTACTGCCTCTATACTAAACCTACGGACCGGAATACCATCCTACACAATAAAAGTGCACAACCAATGGCACTAAAGAATTCACTACCCAAAGCTCAATTTATGAGAGAGTGATTCGCAATAACTCAGAAAGCACTATAATGGAAAGATAACTGGAGGAAATGCTGGAAAAATTCCTTGAACGAGCCATCAATGGAATGACCTAGTTAGAGCACAACAGGAGGCAAAGATTGCCTGCTCCACCAAGGCTAAGAAAGTTGAAAATGAAGCCCCAAGGCTAGTCTTCCTGATGACGTTCCACGATGCATCTCCAAATGTCACCAAAATTATCAAAGACAATTGGAAAATGGCGTGTGATGACACCCCCTAAAGTGTTTAAAGAATCTCCACTTGTCTTCTATCGTAGAAATAGGAGCTTGAGGGACCTATTGGTCCATACGGATCCAATAAAGAGCTATGATACCAATATTGAAGTACAGAGTCGGGGTAGTATTCGATGTCTTGGTTTTGTCACGTGTGTGCACATGACACCTTCTCGCACTTTTCAGCACCCACATAAGAATAAAACTTTTAAGATCCGACACACCATAACATGCAAGACTCCATTTGTGATTTATAAATTGTCGTCATGTGGACTTTATATTGGTAAGACCGAGACACCCCTGTGCGAAAGAATCAGGGGACATAGATCAAGCATACGAGTCGCCTATCGGGATGGTACATCTGAACAGCCGATTGCTAAACACTTCCTTGCCTATCAACATCTACTCTCAGCACTTAAGTTTTTAGCAATTGATCACATTCCACAGCCTAAACGCGGAGGAGATAGAGGCAAACTTCTCCTGAACCGAGAGACATTCTGGATATTTACACTAGACTATAGCCCCCAAAGGACTGAATGAAATGATGTCATATCATTCATATGAGTCGCATGTGGAGCTTATATGCAAGATTATACTACCTACCTCATTACTTATGCACCTTTAGTTGCACAGTATAATATATAGATTATATATTAGATATTTAGTGATATTCTTTTTGCACTTTACCGACAATGGCACTTTTAATAACACCTTGGTAACATTTCACCTATATTTGATATGCTAATCCTTTAGAGATTTGGATCCAATAAGTATATTTGCTATATATCACGTTATATGGCTCAATAATGACTAGTATTTCACTCTGTAGCACGCTGCATGATATACTCAATTTTTATTCTCCTTTAGCACTATGCTTCGTATTGGTTGCCATGGTGACGTTACTTGCGTCCTATTGTCACGGCAACGTTACTTGCGTCTTATTGTCACGGCAACAGGTATCACGTGGTCACATTATCAATGGGCGGAGCACGCGGCATCACAGAACGCCGGCGGGACCGGAGAGTGTGTACACCTGGGGTAAGCCAATTATTTCATGATTGTATCCCCTATATATTCTGTTGGTTTGTCTATATGGCTAGTGTTCCTGATGAAAGTCCTAGAAGAGGACTGAAACGTCGAGCTGCCAATTTTTAATTATGTTTAAATAAAGTCTATACTTTATCTACTCTACAAAACCGTGAGTGCCGGTCATGCTGTTTATTTTTGATATTTAAACCTGCCCTGGATTTCAAGCACCCGGATCTTAAAGCTACAGTCAGTGTGCAAGGAATATATATATATATATATATATATATATATATATATATATATATATATATAGAGAGAGAGTTAGACAAACAAGAACTATCAATTTTGGTCTTTCATTTGTACCCACGGCAGCCCCCAATATGTTTAAATGGAATGTGGAGCTATTCAAATTTGGGAGAAATATGCGCCTTAAAGAACATTACCACAGATCAGGAGAACGGGAACCAATACAGACTTCAATGAATTCTGATATACTGAACCAACCAAATGACAAAATTTAAACCTAAATCTGATTTTGACCCACAGACCCATAAAGCCTCAATTAAAACCTACCTCTCTACAGTAGAGCATCTCACACAAGAGACTATACGCAACCATAAAGTAACCAGGAGGAATGTCACTATCATAGATGAAAATGCTTAAAAACTTGGCTGAAGACCCTACAATTGTAATTAGATCTGCTGACAAAGGGGGAGGCATCGTAATCATGGATTACAAAGATTATGCAGGAGAAATCAGACGGCAATTGCAGGATGTCACAGTATATCTACACTTACAAGGTGATCCAACAAAGAAAATAGCAACAATCATAGAAAATACTCTACTTATGGGACTGGAATCAGGATTCATAGATTTACAGCTCTATAATTATCTGCTGAAAAGGAATCCCAAGACCCCTATCATATTATACCAAAGATACATAAGAATCCCACTAAGCCACCGGGGAGACCTATAGTATCAGTAATAGGAGGAATCTTGGAACCAATTGCGAAATGGTTGGACTCCCTATTTCAAGCCCCTATAGCAGAGATACAGACCTGTATCAAGGATACAGACATTGATCAAGAAGTTGGATTCATTGGAATTTGGTGAAGAACCCATTATCCTAATCACAATGGATGTGAGTAATTTGTATACAATTATTCCACACGAGGAAGGAGTTGAAGCCATGAGACAAACTATGTATGTCAACTACATATGATGGATCCCCAATTGAATTTGTTCTGGAACTACTATCCTTAACCCTCCAACAGAATTATTTTAGATTTGAGGATGACTGGTTCCTACAAGTGGCTGGCACGTCTATGGGGGCAGCAATGGCCCCTATGTATGCAAACTCCTATATGCATATATATGAGAAACACCACGGCTTATTTTCGTTACATCGACAATTTGTTGATCCTTTGGAAGGGCACAGAACTGGAAGCACAGAAAATGGTTCAATACTTGAATGAACTCAACACTCCAGTCAGATTTACATCTAATATTAGTACGAGCATGATTCAATATTTAGACCTTGAGATATCCGTCAAAGAACATGGTGTGTCCTATTGTTTATATAGGAAAGATACTGACCGGAATACATTGCTTCACAATAAAAGTGCACATCCAAAGATGTTGAAAAAGTCCCTACCCAAGGCCCAATTTTTAAGAGTCGTACGCAATAATTCAGATCAACATAAGATGCAAGAACAGCTTGAAGAGATGAACCAAAAATTCCTCGAAAGAGGTTACTATAGACAGGAGTTGTTAAAAGCACAACAAGATGCACAGAAAGCCAGTGCCACCGGACGGACTAAAAATCCACCAGCTATGGTGTTCCCAATGGCCTACAATGACGCTTCACTGAAAATAGCTAAAATCATCAAACAAAATTGGAAAATGCTTGCCACAGACGACACTCTGCCCAAAGTATTTAAAGAAAATCCGCTAATTTGTTTCAAGAGAAACAAAACATTAAAGGACATGCTGGTACACACAGATCCTGTAAAAAGCTATAATCAAGAAACAAATATCCAACACCGGGGCAGTGTCCCATGTTTAGGGTGCGTCACATGCAGCCATATGACTCCAGCCAAATCCTTTCAACATCCACACAATAGTAAGGTGTTCAAGATAAAACACACTATATGTAAAACACCTTTTGTGGTTTACAAACTGACTTGTCCATGTGGGTTAGCCTACATTGGCAAAACTGAAACTCCACTGTGTGAAAGGATCCGTGGACACAGATCAGCAATACGTGTGGCATACAGGGATGGACATTCGGAACAACCAGTGGCAACACTTTAAGAATGAAACACCCGCTTACCTCTTTAAAATTTGTCGCAATAGACCACATCCCTATACCCAGGCGTGGGGGGGACCGTGGGAAAATACTCAGAGAGACAGAATGGATCTTCCGATTAAACACGTATGCACCCAAAGGACTTAATGAAATTATTTCTTACCATTCATTTCTTTAAACATGAACCCTTAGTATTGCGATAGGAATAATGTTATTATGTGTAATTTTAAATTGTATAGGTTTATTAATTTGGTACATTTATATACTAGGGAATGCTTTATTAACAGAGTTTCGCTATTCACACGTTAGCACTTTTAGTTTTGATTGTAGCACTGTTTGCACTTTTCAGTATATATGGCACTTTAATAATGTTCCCTCTCCAATATTCCAGTACTGGTCCTATCACTTTAAAGCATTATTTGGCACTTTAAGGCAAGTTTTTTTGCCAACACAATGGTATTAACCAATCACCTAAGTATATTTACATCTTAGTATGCACTTTATATGTATCACTATATATTAATACACATTTCGATCTTCCACTCTCTAGATCTCCTTTTAATCTCTTCTTACAGTACGAATTGACTTAGAATGTGGGATTTCTATTGAATCTAATATGTTGTGTTACAACCGGGTTGCTATGGCAACCGGATCCACACACAATCACCATTAGTCACTACCTGGTTTCATTCCCAATGTGACTCTAGCGTTGCCACAGCAAAGCGTGACGTCATCAAGGCACGTAGGGGCGTGGCCATGTCCGCGCATGGAACGATGGACGCCAGGGATTCCACTCCCACCACTTAGAGCACAGGGGTAAGTCATTGATGGGCTAATTTCACTTATACTTTAGGTATATAAATGCAATGTTTTTACATATTATGTATGTCTGATCCTGATGAAAGTTCCAGGAGGAACTGAAACGTTGATCTTTTAATGGATTTTCAATAAAATTTAAGTTTTAGCGAGAGCAATATATATATATATATATATATATATATATATATATATATATATATATATATAGTTTAGTGGGAACAAAATGGTCAACTCCATATGCTGAATAATAATACCAGAGTTCTTTAAATGGTATAGATGCATTAATATTTGTCTGGACAGGCCATTTACCTTTAGGAATTCAAACAGAAGTTACAATTTGCACCTCACTCACATCGAAGTTATGAATTTGTGTTAGATTTCAAACTACTATTGACTGAAGAATTCTAATGGAACTCCATAGAACGTCCATTGCTACAAGTTTTATTTCATTGGGAAAACCACCAACCCACTAAGAGTGAAAGCATCAATCCACTTCAGATAACTGCCTTCTTTAGTGTAAAGAATTGAGATCCTGTTTAAAGCACAAGACTATCCCAACAGTTCTTAAAAGGCTTTTAAAGGGTATGTGTGATGGACAGATTAGACTGCCAAGAACCTCTGGATGGAATGATACAAAAAAAACAAAAAAAAAAAAAAACAATTCTATTCATTGGTACTTTAAAGGGAGTGGGAGACCATTAACATAATCAGAAACGGTCCCATTCAATTACATGATCTAAAAAAAAGGTGATTGCTCCTTAGACCAGCAGTATCTGCTTGAATATCAAGGAGTGAATTTAAAAAAAAAAAAATAGATTATATTCTAAAACGGGAGAAACTTGAGAATTATTTTGTTAACTGCAGCTCTACATGGCCAATATCTTATTACATGCAGCTGCAGTTTGCAATATATACCAACAATTCAGAGGAAGTTCTCCAACATTGCCTATCTGAATACATACTCCTGTGTCAAAACCAGTTGAGCTTTCATGATGCAATCTTGATCTTAAATTTCAGACAGAAATTTCTAATTCCTGAACAAGGCATTCAGCTACAGTCTTACCACAAATACAATTGGCACTTATGAATATAAAGTCTTATTAAACTAATTTGCTTACCAAAAAAGTAGTTCATTTCTAGTGTTTGCTTCAATAATATCTTAACTGTTACACCGACTATTGATCTTTTCAGTCTGTTTGGCATTCTGAATAGTCCTGTGGCATTTGGGCTTTACCATTAAGCTTAAAATAGTAATACATGGTCCTCTGTTGCTATCAAAGTATGTCAAACATTTACATGATAATCCCTCAAAACATTTGTCAAGTTTACAGCCATTTAAGGTGTAGAAGATTTCTAACTAGCACAGTAAATAAATATGGTTGGTTTTAAATTCAAAGGAGGTGTGTGATTTAAGGCTAACATTTAGATTATTCCATTTATACAATTTACTATTTGAATATCTGCAAACTTTGACAATTTAAGACCTGTTGTCCAATATCTCATATTAGTCAGATAGTATTTGGTGACCACCATAATGGTACTTCTGTTTATTTCAGACATCTAGAATTGTCAATCATTGATTATTTTGTTCAGGAGGGTCTATACGAGGTTACCCTTTTGAACAAAGTTAGATATTGTTTAAACAGATTAAAGTAAGATTTGAATTCAAGATTACGTGATAACACCCTTTAAAATGTTTTCCCATTTGAGTTACTATGAAATCCACTTTACCTTTACAGGCAGCTAAAGGTTTTGCAAACCATAAAACCTATGACATAGGAACCACAGTTCTGATTTATACAGTTGAAACCGTAATACATAAGCCCGTTTTAACACTGCGGATCTCCCCTTTTCAGGATTCCATCTTAAGGTTAGAGGTTCCATTTGTTAACTTTAATATGCCCTCAGTTCAGTCCATTGGTTGTATTGCAAAAAGCAAAACAAGGAACTGCACTCTTCCAAACCCATGAATTTAGGTGCAACCAAGCCTAAACGTAGTTAGTCCCAAAATAAATAAAATAAAAAAAAATAAAAAAAAACACGACACAATATACTACAGCAATAGACCCCTTAAGCCATGGAAATGCCAAGCTTTTTAAGAAACCCAAAGCATAATCAATTGCTCCTGCTTTGGCTTTAGTCAGATAAATAACATACCTTGATTTACCAGTGGTTTATATAAAAAAAAAAAAAAGTTTATAGATAAACTAAAAATGGTTAGTCTGACCTCCCCTTTTCCCTCATAGATTGTTGGATTTGTGGGTATGCTCCAAAGACTATGGTTACCTTTTAGAGTAGCATGATCCCTGGCATACATCCGAGAACCAGAGCCAATGAGATTTTATAGCTTTGTTAAATATTCCGAAAAGATCTAGAACCAGGTCACTATTACACGTCCCTCCATACCCCAGTTTAGCAAGCTGTCCAATTCCAGTGTAGTTTCCACCTCCATTCCTTAGGTTATAGTTCTTCTATGCATGCAGAATTACTTAAGCAACTTAATGTCCACTATAGAGATCACACTCCAGACTACAAAACAGGAAAACTAAAATCAATAAATATCCACCCAAACTACACACTAGACTAGAGTATACAGAGATTGATTGCAGTTTGCTACCAACTGTGCATAGTTTCACACACCAGGGCAACAGGTGACAAAATAATGTTTTACGAAGTCATGGGATATAAAATATCTATTTTACTAGCCACTTACATCAAAGACTGCACACAGAATAAAACTAGCTAGGTTACATTACATAGGATTAATATATGAAGAATAAACCAGGGATTTGGTGGCAGCTTTGGTCTGTAAATGGTTAAAAGAATCCAGAGCCAATTGAAGTGAAAGGCACTGAGCTAGATCACACCCCCCTCCCCCTTCTTAATAAACTAGATTGCATTTCATTGAGAAACATAGGGAAACTAAAAGACAGAAGATGTGCTTGGAAGAGAGATCTTTTAAAAGTTGCAGACAGTTTTTCACTAAAGTAATTATTTTTTTTATTTTTTTAAAATAGCATGAAGAAGTATATGCTACAATACAGGCCACTTTACCTGCACATAGACAGTGGTAACCTAGAACTACAAAAGCACTAGCTGTTAAAGTTTGCTTTCTTCACTAGAATAGTTTGCTAACTAGCTCTACTTCGTTACATACAAATCTTAAATTCTGAACTACGAATATTCCCGAACTACAAACATTCCCAAACTAGCAACATTTTTCTACAAACTCCTTTCCCCATGCACACATTGCTGCAGCATAACATCAAATGGCTAAGACCAGCAGGGGCCATTAAATACCCACTCTAACTCCTCTGATTGGTAGTTTGATTCTGGACATGTGATCTAAGCAACCACTTGTGAGGCAGTGTGTGTTATGCAGTCATGCAGCAACTTTTAAACCAATGGAATCAGTTATTGTAGCAGACATGGGATTTATTCATCCAATCAGCATATTTGGTTGGGTATTTCACAAACAATGGGGGTTATTTACTAAGCAATGAAACAATGGAGGTTATTTACTAAGCAATGAAACAATGGAGGTTATTTACTAAGCAATGAAACAATGGAGGTTATTTACTAAGCAATGAAACAATGGGGGTTATTTACTAAGCAATGAGTTGTGGTGAAAGGAAAACTGAATTGCAAAATTTAGATTTAAAAAAAAATAAAAATAAAAACCAGGACAGAAAAACTACAGAATCATATCAGGGTTATTCACTAAAATGAGAATTCACAGTGAATTTCAAATTTAAATTTTTAAATTTAGTCAAACTGGCCAAGTTCTCTAAACCAGATGTTCTTTCAGTTTGACTAATTTGGCCTTAAATTTGTAATTTACTTTAGTGAATAACCCCGTATATGGCTTTGAAATGTTTGTATTGTGATTTTGTACTTAGCTTGACATATTTCACCACTTAGTACGCACCATGACATCAGCTTGTGTGCATCTATTTTGTTAGTTGAATTATTAACTAAAATGTGCATTGTGGATTCAAAGGGAATTTCTGATTTTATACCAAAATAACCTGAACTGGAAACATAGCCAAATTGGAATCCTTAGTTATTGTAGCCTACAATTTGTAGTTCTCTTTAAAATCACTTTGAATTCACAACAATTCAGACTCTAGTTAACCCCTTAAGGACACAAGCCATTTTAGCATTTTTTGCTGTTTGTGTTCAAACGTAATTTGCATCTCTGTCATTTATTGCACCAACACATATTATATACTGTTTTTAGAGGGCAAATGGACATTAATTTGATGTCACATACACATAGATAAATTCTCATTAATTATAAAACAAATGCCAAAAAATTGAAAAAAAAAAAATTGTTTTCACAGTTTTGGCAATAATAGCGTGCGCATAATATGTCCAGCTTAGAAAAAGTAATTCAAAATAAATTCATTTATGTGTCTTGATTTATAGAGTACATCATATGTACAGGATTTCTGTTTGTTTTGAAAGTTACAGGTCACAAAATAAAAGGACTAAAATAAAATTTCAATGTTTGTCTTGTAGGTTTAGTAGCCATCACAAAAAACAAAATTACAACACAAAAGTATATATTTATATAAAGTAGACATCACAGGCTATTTACTTAAGGATAGTTTGATACTTTTTATGTTGCCATTTCACCGTCAATCTCTGCTAAATATTGGAATAAAATTGTGTTTTTTTCTCTATTTTAGCATATACACATATAACAAGGTTTTTGTAATGTGTATTTTGTAAAGCTGGTGTGTGCTATTCCTGCACAGAATTCATACCCCCATTGTATGCATTCGGCACTATTCTGTGAAGAAACATAGAAACATAGAATGTGACGGCAGATAAGAACCATTCGGCCCATCTAGTCTGCCCAATTTTCTAAATACTTTTTCATTAGTCTCTGGCCTTATCTTATAGTTAGGATAGCCTTATGCCTATCCCACGCATGCTTAAACTCCTTTACTGTGTTAACCTCTACCACTTCAGCTGGAAGGCTATTACATGCATCCACTACCCTCTCAGTAAAGTAATACTTCCTGGTATTATTTTTAAACCTTTGTCCCTCTAATTTAAGACTATGTCCTCTTGTTGTGGTAGATTTTCTTCTTTTAAATATAGTCTCCTCCTTTACTGTGTTGATTCTCTTTATGTATTTAAATGTTTCTATCATATCCCCCCGTCTCGTCTTTCCTCCAAGCTATACATGTTGAGATCCTTTAAAAGGAAACTCCAGTGCCAGGAAAACAATCCGTGAAAGGGGTGAAAACCCCTTCAGTCACTTACCTGAGGCAGCGACATGTCCCACGTCGCTGCCTGCTCCTCCCCCGCCGCTCCACCTTCTGTCTACATCGGCAGGTGGGTGAGACTGATCCCGCCCACCGGCCGAGGAGACCTAATGCGCATGCGCGGCAATGCCGCGCATGCGCATTAGCGCACCCCATAGGAAAGCATTGAAAGCGATTTTCAATGCTTTCCTATGGGGAATTGAGCGACGCTGGAGGTCCTCACACAGCGTGAGGACGTCCAGCGATGCTCTAGCACAGAAAACCTGTGCTATAGAGCAGGAAGTTCCCTCTAGAGGCTGTCCTAGCACCCCGGTCATACAAATATTCATTAACGGCTTTTTCTTGTTGGAGCAGGCGGTCGAACATTAGGAGTGTTGAATTCCAACATGTCGGGCTGTCGCAAATCAAGCGCCTGGATATCTGCAAAGTGCGCCATGGCCATGTAGGAACGCCTGAAATGGCCACACCCCTTCCTGGCCTGCTTCAGGACGTCCTGTAACCCTGTGTACTTATGCACAAAGCATTGTACGATCAGATTACACACATGTGCCATGCACGGCACATGTGTCAACTTGCCCAACTTCAATGCCGCCAACAAATTTGTTCCTTTGTCACAAACCACTTTGCCGATCTCCAGTTGCTGCGGAGTCAGCCACTTTTCCACCTGTGCGTTCAGGATTGTGTGTCCGGTGTGACTCTCTGCTTTCAAGCAAGTCAAACCCAAGACGGCGTGACACTCCCGTATCCGGGATGTGGAATAGCACCTGGGGAGTTGGGGGGGGTGCTGTAGATGTGGAGCAAGACGCAGCAGCAGAAGAGGACACAGCCGAGGAGGTTATGGAAGAGGATGGAGTAGAGGAGGTGGCAGCAGGCCTGCCTGCAAGTCATGGCAGTGTCACCAACTCCTCTGCAGAGCCATGCATTCCATGCTTGGCAGCCGTCAGCAGGTTTACCCAATGCGCAGTGTAGGTGATATACCTGCCCTGAGCATGCTTTGCAGACCAGGTATCAGTGGTCAGATGGACCCTTGCCCCAACACTGTGTGCCAGACATGCCATTACTTCCTTTTGCACAATCGAGTACAGGTTGGGGATTGCCTTTTGTGAAAAGAAATTTTGTCCGGGTACCTTCCACTGCGGTGTCCCAATAGCTACAAATTTTTTGAACGCCTCAGACTCCACCAGCTTGTGTGGTAAAAGCTGGCGGGCTAATAGTTCAAACAAGCCAGCTCTCAGACGCCGGCAAAGGGGTTGACTTTCTGACATTGGCTTCTTATGCTCAAACATGTCCTTGACAGACACCTGACTGTGGGAAGATGAGCGGGAACTGCTCAAGGTGAGAGACGGAGTGGCGGCTGGTTGAGAGGGGGCAAGGAGGACAGCAGTGGTTGATGTGGCTGAAGATGCTGGACCAGGAGGAGGATGGCGGCTTTGAGTTTGTGTGCTGCTTGTACTCATGTGTTGATCCCATAGGCGTTTGTGATGTGCGATCATGTGCCTACGCAAAGCAGTTGTACCTAGGTGGGTGTTGGACTTCCCACGACTCAGTTTCTTTTGGCACAGGTTGCAAATGGTATCGCTGTTGTCAGAGGCAGACACACCCAAAAAATTCCACACTGCTGAGCTCTGCAATGACAGCATTCTGGTGGTGGACACAGCATGCGTTGATTGGCATGCTGTCGAGTTGACCCCGGGTGCCGATGCATGCTGTCTGACTGTGCCACTAGCTCCTTGCGACGACCTCCCCCTGCTTCCAACTCGTCTCCTCCTCCTCTCTGTCTCCCCATCTGAACTTTCGCCCTGTTCTTCTTCTTGCCGAGCGGGCACCCACGTGACATCCATGGACGCATCGTCATCATCAACCGCTTCACTTGTATCTGACAACTCAGCAAAGGAAGCAGCAGCGGGTACAACATAATCATCATCACACCGTACGTCCATGTGTGAAATGCTGCCTGACTGAGACATATCCCTGTTATCTACATCCTCTGGCAATAATGGTTGTGCATCACTCATTTCTTCAAACGGATGTGTAAATAACTCCTCTGACAGATAAAGTGAAGTGGCTGTGGTGCTAGTGTTGGTGGTGGCGGCAGGCGGGTGAGTGGTATCTTTGAGTGGCGGGAGAGCTAAGCTGGAGGAGGATGGTGCGTCAAGGTTCCGAGTGAAAGCTGTAGAAGATTGGGTGTCCTGTGTTAGCCAGTCAACTATGTCCTCAGAACTTTTCCAATTCAGGGTACGTGGCCTCTGAAAACTGGGCATTATTCTAGGGCAAAAGGGAATCACAGCACCATGACCACGACGGCCCCTGCGGGGTGGCCTGCCTCTGCCTGTCATTTTTTTTTTGGATTAGTGGTACTATGCATGCAAGCTACTGTGAGACCAGATATGAGTGGCACTGTGCAGTGGCAGAGGTTGGCAGAGTACACGCTGTAGGCCTGACACACCCGCTTGAAGACAACTAACTGCTATTCAATCTATAACAGTTAAAAAAAATTTGGGGTTTTTAAATGCACGCTATTGTGACACCAGATATGAGTGGCACTGTGCACTGGCAGAGGTTGGCAGAGTACACGCTGTAGGCCTGACACACACTTATTAAGGACACTGACTGCTATTATATTACAGTCAAAATTTGTTTTGTTTTTAAATGCAAGCTATTGTGACACCAGATATGAGTGGCACTGTGCACTGGCAGAGGTTGGCAGAGTAGACGCTGTAGGCCTGATACAACCGCTTGATGACAACTAACTGCTATTCAATCTATAACAGTTAAAAAAAAAATTATTTTTAAATGCACGCTATTGTGACACCAGATAAGAGTGGCAATGTGCACTGGCAGAGGTTGGTAGAGTAGACGCTGTAGGCCTGACACACCCGCTTGAAGACAACTAACTGCTATTCAATCTATAACAGTGAAAAAAGTTTTTGGGTTTTTAAATGCACGCTATTGTGACACCAGATATGAGTGGCACTGTGCACTGGCAGAGGTTGGCAGAGTACACGCTGTAGGCCTGACACACACTTATTAAGGACACTGACTGCTATTATATTACAGTCAAAATTTGTTTTGTTTTTAAATGCAAGCTATTGTGACACCAGATATGAGTGGCACTGTGCACTGGCAGAGGTTGGCAGAGTAGACGCTGTAGGCCTGATACAACCGCTTGATGACAACTAACTGCTATTCAATCTATAACAGTGAAAAAAATGTTTTGCTTTTAAATGCACGCTATTGTGACACCAGATATGAGTGGCACTGTGCACTGGCAGAAGTTGGCAGAGTACACGTTGTTGGCCTGACACACAGACGCTTGCAGACAACTAACTGCTATTCAATCTATTACAGTGAATTTTTTTTGTTTTTAAATGCACGCTATTGTGACACCAGATATGAGTGGCACTGTGCACTGGCAGAGGTTGGCAGAGTAGATGCTGTAGGCCTGACACACACGCTTGAAGACAACTAACTGCTATTCAATCTATTACAGTGAAAAAAAAAATTTTTTTTAAATGCAAGCTATTGTGACACCAGATATGAGTGGTGGCACTGGGCAAGTGGGCACCTTATCCACTGTGAGCCTGACACAGAAGCTCACAGTGGATAAGGCAACTCCAATTGCAGGCAACTGCAATTAGATTACACAGGGAAAAAAAACAGACTGATGTTCTAGCCCTAAAAAGGGCTTTTTGGGGTGCTGTCCTTACAGCAGGGATCAGATGAGTCCTTCAGGACTGTAGTGGACACTGAATACACTAGCCTAGCTATCCATTTCCCTATCAAATCAGCAGCAGCTACACTTTCCTTCCTCTCACTAAGAATGCAGCTTCAGAATGAATCTAAAATGGATGCTGTACAGGAGGTGGGAGGGTCTGGATGGGAGGGTCTGCTGCTGATTGGCTGTAATGTGTCTGCTGACTGTGTGGCACAGGGTCAAAGTTTACTCAATGATGACGAATAGGGGGCGGATCGAACTGCGCATATGTTCGCCCGGCATGGCGAACGCGAACACGCTATGTTCACCAGGAACTATTCGCCAGCGAACCGTTCGGTACATCACTATATGCCCAATGTATGACCTAGACACTATTTTGTAAAGTTACAGTGCTGTAAAAGAGACGTGACAAGTTCAGGTTTTTAAGTGGGAATTTTCATGGAGGGTTTTGAAGTGTCCATGTCCCACTGGAGCACTTGATTAGGCTATATATTCCAACTACCCCATGAAGGCATACCATTTCTTAAAGAAAACATACCAGGATATTTTAAAATGCATATTTTAAACCTTAGCGTGGGATCATTTTTCCGCTAGCTTGTACCAAGTGTAATGGTACTAAGCCTTTTTGACAGACAAAGTGAGTTTGCATAGTATATGTTGCAAACCTTATGTGTGCTACGGTTGTATAATACATCATATGTTGCTCAGCTATGTCATCTGAGTACAGCAATACCCCCGTATGTACCTTTGCTAGGTATATGTGGACATTGAAGGGGCACATTTGAGACACAGCCATTCTAGTTTTTTTCAAACTTTGAATTTTTAAGCTGTGTCCATGTCCTGTTTTGTAGTATTTTAGCAGACTATATTTTCTAACAATTCCAAAAAGACTATATTTTCTAACAATTCCAAAGAAGACATTCCAGTGTGTTTCAAAAGGCATATTTTGAACCTTAGCGTGGGATCATTTTTCCGCTAGCTTGTACCAAGTTTAGTGCTAATAAACATTTTTTCTGCCTTTTTGCACAGAATATTTTGCAAATCTTATGTGTGCTACAGCTGTAAAAACCTTCATATGTTGCTCAGCTATGTCATCTGGGTACAGCAATACCTCAGTTTGTACCTTTGCCAGGTATATGTGGATGTTGAAGGGGCACATTTGAGACACAGCCATTCAGTTTTTTTCTAACTTTGAAGTTTTATGCTGTGTCCATGTTCCATTTCAGAGTATTTTAGCGAGTTGGTTATTGAAACTTCCCCACAAATGCATACCATTTTTTTTTTAAGAATACACCCTGGGGTATTTCAAAAGGCATATTTTGAACCTTAGCATGGGATAATTTTTTCGCTAGTTTGTTCCAGGTGTATTTTTAATGTATTTTTTAAATCTTTTAAACTTTTTTTACTTTTTAAAACTTGTTTTTAACTTTGTTTACTTATTAAATGTTTTTAACTTTTTTAAACTTTCCTAAAACTTTTTTACACTTTTAGAATTTGTATACATTTTTTTTTTTACCGTTAACCCGTAACTAGCAGTAGGCAGCACTTACAGTAAATTCCACAATTTCCCATAACCCACCACAGCTAGCAAAAATATATAATTTAAAAATATTTAAATTAATTAATTAAATAAATTGAACCCCTGAGGGCTAAAGTAAATAAAAGTTAACCTTCGGGGGTTAAAAAACAACAACAGATCAGAGTATAATACTGCGATCTGTATTTTGATCACTGTAGGCAGTGTTCAACTGGCAGGGAAGGGGTTAATTTTTATTAGGACTGGGTAATGGTGGTGGTATTTTTTGTACTTTTTTTAAAACGTTATTAAAACTTTTTGTTTTACTTTTTACAGCTTTATAAAAAACATTTTTAACGTTAACCCTTAGCTAGCCTAACACCAAATTCCCCACTAACTTCCACCTACCCCAGCTAGCTAAATATATCTTTTTAAAATATTTAAATTAATTCATAAAATAAATTTAACCCCTGAGGGTTAAAAAAAAAGTTAACTCTCAGGGGTTAAAAATAATAATCAGATCACAGTAAAATGCAGTCCTTGCCAATTGATCACTGACGTCAGTGATCAATTGGCAGGGAAAGGGTTAATTTTTATTTTAAATGGGTAAAGCGGGATGGGATTTTAAACAAACTTTATTTTTTCCACACAGGGAGAAGATCACTGTTGATCCATCTCCCTGCACTTCATACTGAACACGGCAGCACAGGGAGGCAGATCAGAAGTTCCTGCAGCACATGTGCTCGCTCTGACAGCCTGTGAGAGCGATCACAGCTGCAGGGACAGCACGATCGCTACAATCTGGGGTTAACTTTAGTAAATGATGGACATTTTTCATCATGCATCCTTAACAGTAGGTCTGCCTTGATATAAAATTTCAAGCGTTGTTAAGGGGTTAACAACCCCTATTAAATTGACACTAGAGGCACTCAGACCACGTCATCTCATTGGTCTCAGTGGTCTGGGGGCTGTGTCCCTGTCACCTTCACTCTGCAATGTTAATTATTGCTGTTTTCATTCTACCAGACAGCCACTAGAGTTGCTTCCATCTATTTTACAGAAATTAAATCCAGGTAATGACGCTGGACATGCTCACCCATTTGTATGAGGACTTCTAGCGTCTTCTAAATTCCAATAGGAAAGCAATGGTTCATGAGGCAGCATTCATTTCCTATGGTGATGGCCTGATGCGAGCGTAACGCAGAGGGACTCTCTAGTGTTAGGAACAGAGCTTTGTATTCCTAACGCTCTAGTGTTTCTTTAATGATCGTTGTGTACATGAAATAAATGGTGCCATAGTAAAGGACCACACTACACGCATAAAGCATTTCAGATTGCTGAAGTGCTTTCTTGGTGAGGAGTATCCCACTAAAAGAAACTTTATAAAATTGCCAACTTCTATGAGAAATCAGCACTTTTATAAATTAACAAAGGAATAACCCCCCGAGGCTGAGAAGCCTCTGATAAGATATTTAGTGTGGAGTGGATCTTTAAATACATTTATGTAATTAGGCCTAACAATTTATAAGATACTTCTGCAGCATTAGAGTTAAATATGTGGTAGCTGTTCAGCCTGTTGGGGTAAAATATGATCCCTACATTAGTAGAAATTGACACCATACTGGTGCTAACTTTAAAACTGCTGCCCAATTGCTATAGAAAAGTGACTGAAAAACTGTCCTAGTATTTTCTTCTTCCTAGAGTCCATGTATCACCAAAAATGGTGGCTAAAACCTCATGCAGATCTCTGAGTAATTCCTTCATTTGCAATTTCACTTACACATCTGCCCTGGATGGCAGAATTGAAATGACAAAATATAAAAAATGACAAAAGTTAAAAGACTAAAGTAAAAAATTCAGTGATGAATTAAAAACAAATGGATACACACAAGTGAGAAACTCAAAATAACTTCTAATACAAGTAGGGAAAATATGCGTGTGTGAGTCAAATCAAAATGTAATTCATCCAACATAATATCAATGTAAAAGCACATAAAGGTCTGGAAAAAAAACTAGAAAATACTCTAAGAAAGCATGTAAAATCCATGTCAAGATTTAGTAATTTGGAACATAATGTGTCTAGTTCATAGATCCGAGAGCCGAATTCTATCTCTTCCACATGTCCCACGATCCGTAGAGATAAACCTTAATTGGGAAGCAGTGCATTTCCAATACTCAAGGAGCCTGGCAACTGGGATACCTGTTAAAAGATACAAATGTTCCCTCACTCGTACTGTCAAGTTACCATATGTCTCGCCCACATAGGTTAATCTGTAGGGACATTTAAATATATATAGACAATGTAACTGGCTTGCCAATTCATTAGATCATGAAGTGAATATATCTTCCCTATCCTTGGATAATTATATGTATCAGACCGTTTTACTCTATTACAGTTGATACAGTGTCCACATATTAACATGCCTTTAACAATAGAAAGGCAGTTACTGTTGTCCATCACTTTCTCAGGTAAGGCTGCACGACAACATTGTCTCTTATATGCAACTTTTGATCTTTTATATGCCATGATAGGTGGATTTGTTAATAAATATCCTTGTTTCAGATCCGTGCCAAGGATATACCAATGCATGTCTATTGTGTCACAAAAAGTAGGAAATAAAAATACAGCACTAAAAATACACTTTTTTGGGAAACAGTACTTTTAAAGACTGGTAATTATTTAACCTGTCTAAAGATAGGGAAGAAACAAATCAAAATTTAAAAATGTTGATAGATGCTCCCAATGGAAAATGAAAATGCTCAGTCTTCTTAAAAGTTAATTTTGTGATTTGGCTTTTGGCCACAAGATGGCACTCAAATATTCAAAGAGAAGGGCTGACTGTATATTAGTTCACAGTTCAAGATACAGTCCTTAAAAATAACCACTTGATTGCACTAAATAATTACTTTAGCTTCAGTATAGACTTCACTAAAGATAAAGCAAATATTTGGTGCCGTCATCTTGTATTTAGGAATATACATATTATACTGTACAGTTGTGCTCAAAAGTTTGCATACCCTGGCATTAATTGTGAAATGTTGGCATTCATTTTGAAAATATATCTGATCATGTCTTTGGTAAAAAGGAGGAAAAGTTGCGCCAACAGAAGAGATATGGACCTTATATGGGTAAGATACGACAAAGCAATACAATACCATAAAGTAGGGACCGTAAAAAGCAGAGTGGTATTGGTATACAAATAATAAAAAAAAAAAATCAATATTGTCCCAAAAAATCCAAATTAACTTGCCAGAGGAGACCACTGTAATCTTGCTAGGGGGTTTCCTCTATGTAAGTGCCAAAACAGGATGTTCTTTAGAGTCTGTATGAAAAGCAAACAAAGAGAGACTAATAGTGCAAGTGTATCCCAGAGTAAAATAGTAACAATAAAATAGAAGGTCTAATGTAGTCCTATTCATGTTTTTTAGAGCTAATAACCAGCTCTAGTATGAATGGTACAATTTTGACAGGCGGATATCCCAGGAGAATAAAAGACCATAAAGTAGGATAAAAAGGAAACAACAATAGTGCTCACTTTATATAAAATAATCCAGGAGTATAGAAAATTTAGTTTATACTCACATTCGATTGAGCAGACAAACTGCTCAATGGATAGGGCATAAGTGGTATAATCCCCACCAAGGATTCTTGGGAGTAGTCCTCACTGGAACACTTAAAATTAGGAAGCCAGGCAGTAGAAAGTAAAAATGTATAAAATGTTAATAAAATAAGCAAAAGAGTATAATGGCACACTCACAGAAAAAAGCAGCCAAAATACCTTTATTAAACAAATAAAATATAAAATATCGACATCTTGTATCGCCAAATAGGCTTTTACAAGTGGATCAATGAGTTTGTTAGCTCTAACGTGGATGCACTAAGCAGGCTAGTTACTAAGCCATGAGAAGCAGAAAATAACTATCAAAAGACCTGCGTAACAAGGTAATGGAACTTTATAAAGATGAAAAAATAAATAAAAATATATCCAAAGCCTTGAAAATACCAGCCAGTACTGTTCAATCACTTATTAAGAATTAGAACATTTGGGGATCTCTTGATACCAAGCCAAGGTCAGGTAGACCAAGATTTCAGTCACAATTGCCAGAATAATTGTTCAGGATACAAAGAAAAACCCTCAGGTAACCTCAGGAGAAATACAGGCTGGAAAAAGACGGTGTGGTTGTTTCAAGGAGCACAATACGACGATATTTGAACAAGAATGAGCTGCATGGTCAAGTTGCCAGACAGAAGCTTTACTGCACCAATGCCACAAGAAAGCCTGGTTACAATATGCCTGACAACACCTTCTCACACCCTCACAGCTTGTGGCACACTGAAATTTGGAGTGACAAGAACAAAATAGAGCTTTATGGTCACAAGTATAAGCGCTATGTTTGGAAAGGGGTCAACAAGGCTTACAGTGAAAAGAATACCATCCCCAGTGGGAAGCATGGTGGTGGCTCACTGATGTTTTGGGGGTTGTGAGCTCTAATAGCTTGGGGAATCTTGTTAAAGTTGATGGCAAGATGAATGCAGCATGCTATCAGAAAATACTGGTGGAGAATTGGCATTCTTCTGCATGAAGGCTGCGCATGGGACTCACTTAAACATTCCAGCATGACAATGACCCTAAGCACACGGCCAGGTTGACCCTCCAGTGGTTACAGCAGTAAAAGGTGAAGGTTCTGGAGTGGCCATCACAGTCTCCTGACGTTAATATTCTCGAGTCAGTGTAGGGAAATCTCAAATGTGCGATTCATGCAAGACGACCAAAGACTTTGTGTGACCTGGAGGCATTGTGCCAAGACGAATGGGCAGCTATACCACCTGTAAGAATTACGGGCCTCATTGACAACTATTACAAAATACAGAACACTGTCATTCGTGCTAAAGGGAGCAATACATAGTATTAAGAACTAAGGGTATGCAGACTTTTGAACAGGGGTCATTCCATTTTTCTTTGTTGCCATGTTTTGTTTTATGATTGTGTTTTTCTGTTATAACCTACAGTTAAATATGAAACCCATAAGAAATAAGCAATGTGTTTTGCCTGCTCACTCATGTTTTCTTTAAATATATTACCAGTTCTCCAAGGGTATGCAAACTTGTGAGCACAACTGTATATTTGAACTGAATATGTGAAAGATGTATTTTTAATCTACATATTAATTTAAAGATTTATTTCCTTTGCATTTGTTTGGTGTGCACCTTGTTATACTTATTCACCACCCTGAGTAGCTGATTTTCCATTGATAGCACTTTAACATACTATTAGACTATAGGTTTTCTGTACTTATTAGATGGACTGGTTGCTTTTTCTTGTATGCTTCTCCTATACACTAATATATTTTGTGACTATTTGTTTGAACTATTTGGCAGCTAGTGCCAAAATAACCAGAATAGAAAAACTACAAATAACATTACAGCACTAGTAGTAAAAAGGAACTCTTAAAGCACCATAACTATTATAGTGGTCTGTAGTGGGTATGGTGTCAGTGTGCCCTGATGCCATGCCACCATAACTCATCAAACTGTAACTTATTGCCCATGATGATCCCTGTCAACCACCAATAAAACCTTCAATGTGGATGTGAGCATCAAAACTGCACCATATAGCCATGGAAGAAAGGTTGCCTGGTCTGATGAATCACATTTTCTTTTGGATCAGGCTGATGGCCAGGTTCATGTGCATCTTTTACCTGGGCAAGAGATGGCAGCAGATACAGTATGGAAAGAAGGTAAGCCATCAGAGGCAGTGTTATAATCTGGGCATTGTTCTGGGTGGAAACTTTGAGTCCTTCATTCATGTGGATGTTACTTTGGCACATACCACCTAACTAGAGATTGTTGCAGACCACGTACACCCCTTTCAGAAGTATAATGCACCTTGCCACACAGCAAAAATTGTAAAGGAATGGTTTGAGGAACATGACAAAGAGCTCAATGTGTTGCCTTGGTGTCCAAATTCCCTGTGGGAGATTCTGGAACAATAAATACGATCTATGGAGGCCCCCACCTTGCAACATGCAGGACATAAAGGATCTGCTGCTAATATCTTGGTGCCAGATACTACAGGACACATTCAGAATTCTTGTGGAGTCCATTCCTCGATGCATCAGAGCAGTTTTGGCAAGGTGAGGGGGACCTACACAATATTAGACAAGTGGTTTTAAAGCTGTGGCTGATCAATGTATATGGCAGTGTTTGTGTAATAAGATCCATGACTGATGCTTTGTTTATTAAGCATTATTGTTTGATAATTATGTAACTGGATATATGTAAGGGTCATTTTATCAGTTGGTAACTGCTACTTTAAATGGTGCAAGATTATTTTTATTAAAATGAGCAATGATTGCCATTTTAATTATAAACATTGCAATGCCACTTCAAGCACTTATATCAAAGTAGTATATGTAACAAACAATTACTCATTGTTAGTTGTAATGGTAAAAGTGCAACGTTCCCTCTAATGATCTCAATGCGGACAAATAATGGGCGAATATCCCTGGAATAAATAGTCACTGGTGATTTCCGGGATTTTTTTAACATAGCTTGTTCCATTTTATTACATTTTTTTGTTGGATACGTGAGCAGAAGATTAGTGGATTTTTACTGGCTTCCAAAACTATTAATCACTTTAATATTATAAATTTATAACTGAAGTAGACAGGTAAAAAGAAGTAGAAAGGAGTGGATCATGTGATCTGAGTAAGCTTACAGGTAAGGCGAAATGCGTTATTGCTACCTCATAACTCTAGTAGAAAACAAAAAAAACCATACATGAACGGTATATTTATATAACTGTGGTAATAACTAGAATAATGAAGTTGGCACCATTTTATAAAATAATGATTTCATTTGAGGGATAAAATGTATGTTGCCTATATATGTAAAATTTATGTTGTTTAATTTAATAAATACTTACCTATTATAAGAAAATAAAGCTCCTCTAACGCTAATAAATGGTGCTGCACATGCCCATGGGGTGAAGAGAGGGCAGTTGAGTTGGACTGGTGAGGAGTCCTTGCAATACTAGCTGATAAGACCAATCAGTAGCAGACACATCTATCTTACCAGTGAATAATTGCAAAACAAGATATTGAATGGTAACTGTAGAGCTTATGATTGGAAATTACTTTATATGGCTTGGCATATCTTTTTGATTGTGATGTTAAATTATTCTTTTGATTTTTATTTCCAGATTATTCTAATGATTTCTTTTTTCTATATTTCTATATTTCTATGCATATGGATCAAACTTTTCAACTTTGTCCACTAGATGTCAGTCCATGCATTGTTCATATGGGGTTTATAGTTTAAAGCTACACTGTCATGATTTTATTTGTATCTTTGAATTTTCTTTTTATGCCCTTTTTATCTAAATAACTAGACTCCCCCATTGCCACTTGTCTTTATGGGATAATTTTTTCAATCCCACCATTTTGGACTACAGTTTGCAGTCTTCTTTTCAATTCTCTACAATGCCCAGTTTATGGAACAATACATTAGGCTTATTTACTGAACTAAGAATAATATGGACTTGACCAGACAATTTAAAATTGTTGGCCATCTAAATCATCTGGAGTTGGAGAAATTTCCCAGTGCTACTCTTTGACCTATTATTTCCAATGCCCTAGTCACTATCTGACAATTTGTGGTTTAGTGAAAACCTCTTCGAGACTTGTCCTTGTTTCCTCCAGGATATCAGATTTGTTTAACCATGTTGGGATCTCATTCTCCATTAGATCTTGTTCCATAGATATGGTGGTTTGTTGATAGTTTTAGGTATAGGCCTCCATTTTTTTAAATTTTCATGTCCAACCATTTGAATCTAATAAATATCTTCTGGCATCATCTTATCCTTAGAAACTCGTAGAGGAATCATCCTGAAGGTGAGGATAAGGATATGAGCTATAAATCGGGTAAAAAAATAATTTGATTAACTCTTGTTTTACGTGCTGTATAAATCTATGAATAGACATATATTAGGTTCTGTCTTACAGCACTGGCTATAACTCCTACTTGAGAATCATTTAATAAATAGTCTTTTAAATGTGTGGTACCACACATGGTTCTGTTTCACATATATTTAACTCTATCAACAAGCCTATTGTTAAGATTAAGTTTGAAGCCAGAAGGCTTGTAGTATTTACTGGATAAGCATCAGCTCATTCAAAATAATGCAACCTCTTAAGGCCATGCAGTATGAGCTGAATAAGTAATCATGGTCAATGTTGAGGCAAAAGGTGAAAAAGACAGAGGTCTAACAATGTAGAAGATATATATTACATTTTAAGATTATTTATTTTTTTATCACTGAAAGTTATTTAAGAAACATAGAAACATACAATGTGACGGCAGATAAGAGCCATTCGGCCCATCCTGTCTGCCCAATTTTCTTAATGCTTGCATTAGTCTCTTATATCTAGGATAGCCTTATGCCTATCCCACACATGCTTCAACTTCCTCACTGTGTAAACCTCTACCACTTCATCTGCAAGGCTATTCCATGCATCCACTACCCTCTCAGTAAAGTAATACTTCCTGATATTATTTTTAAACCTTTGCCCTTCTAATTTAAGACTATGTGGTAGTTTTCCTTCTTTTAAATATAGTCTCCTCCTTTACTGTGCTGATTCCCTTTATATATTTTAATGTTTCTATCATATCCCTCCTACCTCGTCTTTCCTCCAAGCTATGCATGTTAAGATCATTTAACCTTTCCTGGTAAGTTTTATCCTGCAATCCATTAACCAGTTTACTAGCCCTTCTCTGAACGCTCTCTAAAGTATCAATATCCTTCTGGAGATACAGTCTCCAGTACTGCGTACAATACTCCAAGTGAGGTCTCACCAGTGGTCTGTACAATGGCATGAGCAATTCCCTCTCTCTACTGCTAATACCTAGAAAAACCTCTGAAGTTTTTTTGACCCTTCCTTATTCTTTTGAAGTGATCCACAATATAACTCAATATTGGCATATACTGTACATCCTGTTTATCATTACCAACCATTAACAAGCATCTCATGTTGAGGCCAATGACCCCCCTCAGTTTTATACAAACGCTGTGGTTCGTGACACCACACATGGAAAAAAGTATATAATTTCCTGCCACTCACTGAGGATGGATGATAATCTACTCACTTAAATCATGACTATGATTATAGATGTTAAGATGAACCAACATACTACAGCTTCAGCTTAAAAAAATGCAGGACCCAAAATGGGACCACAAATTTCTTCTAGAAGGCTATTTTTGTCACTATGAAGAAGAAAAAGAATGGGAGAAATGTTCAGATAAGATCCTAGACAATAATCGTATCTCCTGCCTCTCCTCTACTTTCATATCTGTAGAAACTGGTGTTGGAAAAGTACACTCTCTTCCAATCTCTTCTCTCTATTGCTTAATTGGACCTGAAGTAGGCAAAACCTCAAATAGTAGGTAAAAGAACAAGATGGTCCAGGCACTTAAGGGTGTATTTTAAGCAGATTTACTGGAGATACACAGCAACGTTTCGATCTCAACTGATGTCTTTATCAAGCTTTATCATTGCTCCGAACTTTAAAATAAATAATGGGGGGAGAGGACAGATCACAGATCCAATGTCCCATCCTGCCTTGACCCATAATCAGCTGTTGGTTTCTATTGTAAAATAAGGGGTAACCTAGTGGTGGTGATGGTGGATGGGGATTAGCCCTCCCTACCCCCCCATTTAAGTTTATTAAATAGCCCCTTTCCGCTGGCCACATGTGATTGCAGGACAGTGCACATGGATCTATCTGCTTGGAGGACTTTAAAATATATTATGGGGGTGTACAGGGATCTGTCGAACCACTATTATTTATTTTAAAGTCCCCCACTTGAAGCACATAGGTGGGGGCATGGGAGGGGGGACTACGCCCTCTGTTTTATTTCACAGTCCCTATTCCAGCGGAGTGACGCCTTCCTAGTTTCTGGACAGAAATCACCCAGTTTCTATTTTTTAATATTTAGCACATATGCCACCACCTTATTGATTCCCATAATGTTTTTATTTATTAGTTAATTATTTTTTTTATATTTAATGTGCTGGCTGGCTAGAAAGCAATGACCAGCCGACACTTAATTAACCTTTGCAACTCTGAGAGTTTTTCATTTGTCCGCATGGTGCAAGTGCAAATAGTACTTATATTTGTCATTTATCATTGTGCTCTTTGACTCCATCCTTTGTTTCACTCCTTACATAAAATCTATCACCAACATCCACCTTAAAAACATTTATCGCATCTGTCCCTTTTCTCACTCAGAATGAAATTAGGACACCCGTGCACGCTCTTCTTGTTTCCGGCCTTGATTATTGTAAAACTATGTTTGTCAGCCTGAAAAGGGATCAGATTGCCTCTCGACAGTCTGGAATGAACACCTCTGGCCAGACTCATCTACCTTATGTCCCGGAATTCTCACACCTCCCCCTCTGTCAGTCTCTTCACTGGCTCTTCTAGTAGAAGAGTCAATGAGAGAGTATATTACCTGAGAAACAGATGGACATATATTTTTTTAGGAGGAAGATTCTGCTATGAGAGCTAGACTAGAGTGAGACATTTTATCAGAAGGACCAGAGAACCAATGATGTCACAAGAGCTAAAGGTAGAAAGTACGAGACCGGGGGCGGGGCCTGACCGCGGACAGGAGCAGACGCACACTGCAGCAGCTCCTGCATATCCACGCTAAATGCACCCAAATTACAGAGCACAGAACCAGCAAACCGGTAAAATCGGACCTAATCATCGAAGGGGACTCTCTACGCTCCAAGTAGATACCAAACATGTTGACTTCCGAGCCGGTTCCGAGCACACAAATTCTGCGGCCTAGTAGCATGGTAGGCCCGGGAGAGACGGCCGCTCTCCCGCCGCCACCACAACTCAAGGCTGATCCCGGATTGGGTTCCTGTTCCCCCCCTATGGACCGGCGGGGGTTATCCCGGTCCCCACCGACCCGGCAAGTATGCCATCAGCGTCTCTCACTCCATACCGCATCGCGGGCTCCGACTACACCGGGCCCTGCGTAATGGTGGACACATGCCGTCTATCAGAGCCCACACCTCACCAGCCAATACTCACTCAGCTGGATGCAATATTCACCCGATTTTGGGAGAGACTGCAGCAGCGCTCTACTACCCGATTACCTCAAACACAGAGAGGGAAAGTAGTGGAACCTGAGGCCGTGGAGCGGAGTGGGCCTGTCCCGGGCTCAGCACCCTGCTCAATCCACGCACCACACGTCCAACGCCCACCCGGGCTGAGGGTCATCCGGAATTCCCCTCCGAGGCAACACCCGCACCGCCGGAGGGCCGCCCGCCGCAGGCGGCGGAGGAGTAAGATCAGGGCCTTTCATGGCGCCCGCACAGGGAGAGACCCGGACCTACGGAATTCCCGGGTCTGCGGGACATCACTGCCGACCCCACACCAGGCCTGGGGCTGGGGAGAGGCCACGTTCTGCCTGCGGATCACCACTACTCCCCGAGCACTTCCAGCACCGGTTTCCAGCTCGCCAAGCACCGGGATCGGCTGAAAATGAGGTCGGAAGATGGAGTCCAGCCTCACATTTAAAGAGGATCTCACAGCAGAAGGACTTATCTTACACAGGCGGACTCTGACTCTCAATTAACGCAGCATGTATCCATCACACACATAAGGCACACACCACCTACCACTCCACCTCACTACAATACCATATTACACCACCTTGTTAACATGCTAGGAATGGGGCTGCTCCTCGAAGGCATGGCTCTACACTCACACTGACAGAACCCACTACGTACAAGACGGCACAATCACCACACTAACAACACGGGATGCCGGCAGCACTGATACCTACAACGCGTGCTAAGTCCCAGGCTGCCTCATCTTTCAGCTAACCTGGATAGGAGACACACTACACTACACCACACGCTTGCCGGTCAAGTGGCTCTAAGCGCCAACAAGTGAGCCTAAACATACTATCACCCCACTTACTACATCTCAGCTTAGGCTTGGCTAATTGCTCAACTACAGTCTCGTTTTACATGTTCTTTTACATGCTATTATGCATGCAGCCTACTCATATGTTATTTTTGTTTTGCATGTTTAATCTTTCAGAAAGCCTAATCTGTGCTCGACTCACCTGTATACCTAGCCTATAAGCATGTCTACTAGAATAAGCTGGTATCACATTTAGCATGTAACTTTGCCCGCATTGGCACTCTGATAAGCGTAGTTTAAGTAATATCTTTCTGTTCCAAAGATATAACTAAGCCTAACTCAATGGAATAAGCACCATTCATTTACTTTAATTTACACCACTTTATTTTGATTCTTTTAACTATGCCTAGATCGCTATGTTTATTCATGTCTCAAAAAGAAAAATATGGCAGTTTCTCTTGGGAGAGTAGCACTAACCATCTTGTTATCATAAACGCATGTTTTCCCGTAATACCTCCCTTTTCTATTCTGTACCCCATGACGCATATGCCATAATAAAAGAAAGATTTACAAAGAAAGTACGAGACCATTCTATCAGAAGAACAAGAGGGAAAACATTCCATTGGATGAACTAAAGGTAAAGAGAAAACCGGTAAGATGGATTACATTGGAGATCATTCTGTCAGATGTCATAGGGGCCAAAATCGGAGCATTCAAGCGGTGGTGTCAAACTGTAATCCCTTAGATGATGTTCTTGGAGCACAGCTTCCATATTCCTTACAGAGAGTTATTGGAGTTGTAGTAAACCAATGTGTGGAGGGTGGGCACAGTTTTACACTCTTGCTTACAGAACGCTGGCATAGCGGTCCTTACAGAACCCTATGTTCTGTATATCCAACTTATCTTGCTACAGTAACTTTTTGCCGACCCATTGTACAGCACTGCCAGATGCAGTGTGTGTGTATCTCTCTATCCATCTGTACTCCCACACATTGCTGAACATGGCAACCTCAGAATGTATGACTTTGTGTTTAACAAAAACACAAAAAGCACCTAGATACAAACCTCATATTAATATATAATTTGATCGATATGTTGATGTCACTACTTTCACTTTGTATAAGGTAATATTTACCCAAAGGGCAAAATGTTTGTATGTGTCTCAGACCAGCACAACTGACAATCACAAAGGACAATCACCATTGGTTATATTTTATTTATACTCTGAGATGGATGGCAAATAGAGAAGAATCATCATCTTTATACATTTATCTTAATTACGAAAGAGATAAAATAACAATATTAAAACTTTACAACAACTGACCGAGAAATTAAAATGTGTTAAGTCTTTTCATTGACATGCAAACTTTAAAATTCATAAAATATGTTTACAAAGTTCTATACTAGAAACAGACAGAAAAAAATGAGGCAGGCAGACATGAAGACAAATGTATATGGATAGACACAAAGAGATGTGTGTGTTATAAGTATAACATTTTGTCCTCGAGGCACATACAAACAAATGGTGTTTTGTTGGGGCACAGTGCTCACAGTTCTCAATGCGGTAGCTTCTATTTGGGCATAGCATGTGATATATGGGTTTGACAGATGGATGCTGCTGGAGTTGTGAAGTATGACATTGTATAATCCCGCAATCCCCTTCAATATGACCTGTGTATTATAACAGAGTATTGACAAAGTTCTGTGCATAGCTGAGAGACACAAACTAATTTTCTTGTGAATCTACTGCCACCGGTGGAGTTACAAGAAAATACATCCAGTATGTGTTATAAATTTGCCATAAAATCTGTCTTATTCCACCCAGTGATCACTTGTAAACACCTCCAGGAATGTCAGAGATGCTCATCATCATTTGGCAGCTTGGATGGCCCTATTTATACCAACATGGGAATGGGAGAAAAGTGTTGGACAGATATTATCTAGATAGATGCATACAAGTAGAGAAATTTTCTACAGAGAATTGGAGATTGGAAAAGTAGAGAGATTATCTAGACAGATTGTGAGGGAAGGAGACAGAGAATCAGAGATAAACAGCACATAGATTATCAAGAGTGATAGAGAAGAAAGCATTGCTAGATTAAGAATGGGAGGAAATGGTAGATATGTAGATATATAGATATGTTATTAGATAATCAGTTGTGTAGCTATGTAGGTGGATATAAAGAGAGAGAAAGAGAAGAAAGTAGGGGGAGAAGAGAGAGAGCGTTGGAGGAAGATGCAGGATAAGATATTGTCTTTAGATAATGGGATATGGGTGATGTTATCTAGATAGAGATAAGAAAGTGAGACAGAAAGATACAGAAACATAGAAAGAGGAGCAGAGATAAAGCGCAAAGAATGGGGAGGAGGAACATTTGTTAGAATGAGATGAAATGAGGCAATGGTGGATATGTTGATAGATATAGATATCTCTATTTATATAAATAGGTAGCTATATATAACAATAGTTAGATTTGTAAGTGGGTAGAAATGTAGATGAATACCGAAGAAAAATGGAGATGGATATATTTAGAGTGGGAGAAATATATAGGTAGGATTTTGTCTACGGCTAATAGGAAGTTAGAAACGAAAGAATATTATCAATATAGATTGAGAAAAGCAGATGAAGGAGAAACAGACCCAGAGACAGAGGAAGAAGAAACAGACCCAAAGGCAGAGGAAGGAGAAACAGAGACAGAGGAAGGAGAAACAGACAAAGAGACAGAGGAGAGAGAAACAGAAGCAGAGACAGGGGAAGGAGAAACGGAGAAATAGAAAGGAAAAACAGAAGCAAAAACAGAGGAAGGAGAAACAGAAGCAGAGACAGAGGAAGGAGAAACAGACAAAGAGACAGAGGAAGGAAAAAGAGAAGCAGAGACAGGGGAAGGAGTAACAGAGACAGAGGAAGGAGAAACAGAGACAGAAGAAGGAGAAACAGAGACAGAAGAAGGAGAAGCTGAAGCAGAAACAGAGACAGATGAAGGATAAACAGTAGCAGAGAAAGAGGAAGGAGAAACAGAAACTGAGACAGAGGAAGGAGAAACAGAAGCAGAGACAGATAAAAAGAAGCAGAGAGAAAGGAAGGAAAAACAGAAGCAGGGACAGAGGAAGCAGAAACAGAAGCAGAGGAAGGAGAAACAGAGACAGAAACAGCGGAAGGAGAAACAGAGACAGAGGAAGGAACAACAGAAGAAGAAACAGAGGAAGGAGAAACAGAAACAGAGACATAAGAAGGAGAAAAAGAAGCTGAGACAGGGGAAGGAAAAACAGAGACAGAGGAAGGAGAAACAGAAGCAGAGACAGAGGAAGGAGAAACAGAAGCAGAGACAGAGGAAGGAGAAACAGAAACAGAGACAGATGAAGGAGAAACAGAGACAGAGGAAGGAAAAACAGAAGCAGAGACAGAGGAAGGAGAAACAGAAGCAGAGACAGATAGAGATGTTATAGATATGTTATTAGATAATCAGTTGTGTAGCTATGTAGGTGTATATAAAGAGAGAAAGAGAAGAAAGTAGGGGGAGAAGAGAGAGAGCATTGGAGGAAGATGCAGGTAAAGATATTGTCTTTAGATAATGGGAAATGGGTGATGTTATCTAGATAGAGATAAGAAAGTGAAACAGAAAGAGAGAGAAACATAGAAAGAGGAGCAGAGATAAAGCACAAAGAATGGGGAGGAGGAACATATGCTAGAATGAGATCAAATGAGGCAATGGTGGATATGTTCATAGATATAGATATCTCTATTTATATAAATAGGTAGCTATATATAACAATAGATAGATTTGTAAGTGAGTAGAAATGTAGATGAATACAGAAGAAAAATGGAGATGGATATATTTAGAGTTGGAGAAACATATACATAGGATTTTGTCTACAGCTAATAGAAAGTTAGAGAGGAAAGAATATTAATAATATAGAGTGAGAAAAGCAGATCAAGGAGAAACAGACCAAAAGGCTGAGGAAGGAGAAACAGAAACAGAGACAGAGGAAGGAGAAACAGAAGCAGAGACAGGGGAAGGAGAAACAGAGACAGAGGAAAGAAAAACAGAAGCAGAAACAGAGGAAGGAGAAACAGAAGCAGAGACAGAGGAAGGAGAAACAGACAAAGAGACAGAGGAAGGAGAAACAGCAGCAGAGACAGGGGAAGGAGAAACAGAGAAAGAGGAAGGAGAAACAGAAACAGAGACAGAGGAAGGAGAAGCAGAAGCAGAAACAGAGGAAGGAGAAACAGAAGCAGAGACAGGGGAAGGAAAAACAGAGACAGAGGAAGGAGAAACAGAAGCAGAGACAGAGGAAGGAGAAACAGAAGCAGAGACAGAGGAAGGAGAAACAGAAACAGAGACAGATGAAGGAGAAACAGAGACAGAGGAAGGAGAAACAGACAAAGAGAGAGATGAAGGAGAAACAGAAGCAGAGACAGAGATGTTATAGATATGTTATTATATAATCAGTTGTGTAGCTATGTAGGTGTATATAAAGAGAGAAAGAGAAGAAAGTAGGGGGAGAAGAGAGAGAGCATTGGAGGAAGATGCAGGTAAATATATTGTCTTTAGATAATGGGAAATGGGTGATGTTATCTAGATAGAGATAAGAAAGGGAAACAGAAAGAGAGAGAAACATAGAAAGAGGAGCAGAGATAAAGCACAAAGAATGGGGAGGAGGAACATATGTTAGAATGAGATCAAATGAGGCAATGGTGGATATGTTCATAGATATATATATATATCTATTTATATAAATAGGTAGCTATATATAACAATAGATAGATTTGTAAGTGAGTAGAAATGTAGATGAATACAGAAGAAAAATGGAGATGGATATATTTAGAGTTGGAGAAACATATACATAGGATTTTGTCTACAGCTAATAGAAAGTTAGAGAGGAAAGAATATTAATAATATAGAGTGAGAAAAGCAGATCAAGGAGAAACAGACCAAAAGGCTGAGGAAGGAGAAACAGAAACAGAGACAGAGGAAGGAGAAACAGAAGCAGAGACAGGGGAAGGAGAAACAGAGACAGAGGAAAGAAAAACAGAAGCAGAAACAGAGGAAGGAGAAACAGAAGCAGAGACAGAGGAAGGAGAAACAGACAAAGAGACAGAGGAAGGAGAAACAGCAGCAGAGACAGGGGAAGGAGAAACAGAGAAAGAGGAAGGAGAAACAGAAACAGAGACAGAGGAAGGAGAAGCAGAAGCAGAAACAGAGGAAGGAGAAACAGAAGCAGAGACAGGGGAAGGAAAAACAGAGACAGAGGAAGGAGAAACAGAAGCAGAGACAGAGGAAGGAGAAACAGAAGCAGAGACAGAGGAAGGAGAAACAGAAACAGAGACAGATGAAGGAGAAACAGAGACAGAGGAAGGAGAAACAGACAAAGAGAGAGATGAAGGAGAAACAGAAGCAGAGACAGAGATGTTATAGATATGTTATTATATAATCAGTTGTGTAGCTATGTAGGTGTATATAAAGAGAGAAAGAGAAGAAAGTAGGGGGAGAAGAGAGAGAGCATTGGAGGAAGATGCAGGTAAATATATTGTCTTTAGATAATGGGAAATGGGTGATGTTATCTAGATAGAGATAAGAAAGGGAAACAGAAAGAGAGAGAAACATAGAAAGAGGAGCAGAGATAAAGCACAAAGAATGGGGAGGAGGAACATATGTTAGAATGAGATCAAATGAGGCAATGGTGGATATGTTCATAGATATATATATCTCTATTTATATAAATAGGTAGCTATATATAACAATAGATAGATTTGTAAGTGAGTAGAAATGTAGATGAATACAGAAGAAAAATGGAGATGGATATATTTAGAGTTGGAGAAACATATACATAGGATTTTGTCTACAGCTAATAGAAAGTTAGAGAGGAAAGAATATTAATAATATAGAGTGAGAAAAGCAGATCAAGGAGAAACAGACCAAAAGGCTGAGGAAGGAGAAACAGAAACAGAGACAGAGGAAGGAGAAACAGAAGCAGAGACAGGGGAAGGAGAAACAGAGACAGAGGAAAGAAAAACAGAAGCAGAAACAGAGGAAGGAGAAACAGAAGCAGAGACAGAGGAAGGAGAAACAGACAAAGAGACAGAGGAAGGAGAAACAGCAGCAGAGACAGGGGAAGGAGAAACAGAGAAAGAGGAAGGAGAAACAGAAACAGAGACAGAGGAAGGAGAAGCAGAAGCAGAAACAGAGGAAGGAGAAACAGAAGCAGAGACAGGGGAAGGAAAAACAGAGACAGAGGAAGGAGAAACAGAAGCAGAGACAGAGGAAGGAGAAACAGAAGCAGAGACAGAGGAAGGAGAAACAGAAACAGAGACAGATGAAGGAGAAACAGAGACAGAGGAAGGAGAAACAGACAAAGAGAGAGATGAAGGAGAAACAGAAGCAGAGACAGAGATGTTATAGATATGTTATTATATAATCAGTTGTGTAGCTATGTAGGTGTATATAAAGAGAGAAAGAGAAGAAAGTAGGGGGAGAAGAGAGAGAGCATTGGAGGAAGATGCAGGTAAATATATTGTCTTTAGATAATGGGAAATGGGTGATGTTATCTAGATAGAGATAAGAAAGGGAAACAGAAAGAGAGAGAAACATAGAAAGAGGAGCAGAGATAAAGCACAAAGAATGGGGAGGAGGAACATATGTTAGAATGAGATCAAATGAGGCAATGGTGGATATGTTCATAGATATATATATCTCTATTTATATAAATAGGTAGCTATATATAACAATAGATAGATTTGTAAGTGAGTAGAAATGTAGATGCATACAGAAGGAAAATGGAGCTGGATATATTTAGAGTTGGAGAAACATATACATAGGATTTTGTCTACAGCTAATAGGAAGTTAGAGAGGAAAGAATATTATTAATATAGAGTGAGAAAAGCAGATCAAGGAGAAACAGACCCAAAGGCTGAGGAAGAAGAAACAGAAACAGAGACAGAGGAAGGAGAAACAGAAGCAGAGACAGGGGAAGGAGAAACAGAGACAGAGGAAAGAAAAACAGAAGCAGAAACAGAGGAAGGAAAAACAGAAGCAGAGACAGCGGAAGGAGAAACAGACAAAGAGACAGAGGAAGGAGAAACAGCAGCAGAGACAGGGGAAGGAGAAACAGATAAAGAGGAAGGAGAAACAGAAACAGAGACAGAGGAAGGAGAAGCAGAAACAGAGGAAGGAGAAACAGAAGCAGAGACAGGGGAAGGAAAAACAGAGACAGAGGAAGGAGAAACAGAAGCAGAGACAGAGGAAGGAGAAACAGAAGCAGAGACAGAGGAAGGAGAAACAGAAACAGAGACAGATGAAGGAGAAACAGAGACAGAGGAAGGAGAAACAGACAAAGAGAGAGATGAAGGAGAAACAGAAGCAGCGACAGAGATGTTATAGATATGTTATTATATAATCAGTTGTGTAGCTATGTAGGTGTATATAAAGAGAGAAAGAGAAGAAAGTAGGGGGAGAAGAGAGAGAGCATTGGAGGAAGATGCAGGTAAATATATTGTCTTTAGATAATGGGAAATGGGTGATGTTATCTAGATAGAGATAAGAAAGGGAAACAGAAAGAGAGAGAAACATAGAAAGAGGAGCAGAGATAAAGCACAAAGAATGGGGAGGAGGAACATATGTTAGAATGAGATCAAATGAGGCAATGGTGGATATGTTCATAGATATATATATATATCTCTATTTATATAAATAGGTAGCTATATATAACAATAGATAGATTTGTAAGTGAGTAGAAATGTAGATGAATACAGAAGAAAAATGGAGATGGATATATTTAGAGTTGGAGAAACATATACATAGGATTTTGTCTACAGCTAATAGGAAGTTAGAGAGGAAAGAATATTATTAATATAGAGTGAGAAAAGCAGATCAAGGAGAAACAGACCCAAAGGCTGAGGAAGAAGAAACAGAAACAGAGACAGAGGAAGGAGAAACAGAAGCAGAGACAGGGGAAGGAGAAACAGAGACAGAGGAAAGAAAAACAGAAGCAGAAACAGAGGAAGGAAAAACAGAAGCAGAGACAGCGGAAGGAGAAACAGACAAAGAGACAGAGGAAGGAGAAACAGCAGCAGAGACAGAGGAAGGAGAAACAGATAAAGAGGAAGGAGAAACAGAAACAGAGACAGAGGAAGGAGAAGCAGAAGCAGAAACAGAGGAAGGAGAAACAGAAGCAGAGACAGGGGAAGGAAAAACAGAGACAGAGGAAGGAGAAACAGAAGCAGAGACAGAGGAAGGAGAAACAGAAGCAGAGACAGAGGAAGGAGAAACAGAAACAGAGACAGATGAAGGAGAAACAGAGACAGAGGAAGGAGAAACAGACAAAGAGAGAGATGAAGGAGAAACAGAAGCAGCGACAGAGATGTTATAGATATGTTATTATATAATCAGTTGTGTAGCTATGTAGGTGTATATAAAGAGAGAAAGAGAGGAAAGTAGGGGGAGAAGAGAGAGAGCATTGGAGGAAGATGCAGGTAAATATATTGTCTTTAGATAATGGGAAATGGGTGATGTTATCTAGATAGAGATAAGAAAGGGAAACAGAAAGAGAGAGAAACATAGAAAGAGGAGCAGAGATAAAGCACAAAGAATGGGGAGGAGGAACATATGTTAGAATGAGATCAAATGAGGCAATGGTGGATATGTTCATAGATATATATATATCTCTATTTATATAAATAGGTAGCTATATATAACAATAGATAGATTTGTAAGTGAGTAGAAATGTAGATGAATACAGAAGAAAAATGGAGATGGATATATTTAGAGTTGGAGAAACATATACATAGGATTTTGTCTACAGCTAATAGGAAGTTAGAGAGGAAAGAATATTATTAATATAGAGTGAGAAAAGCAGATCAAGGAGAAACAAACCCAAAGGCTGAGGAAGGAGAAACAGAAACAGAGACAGAGGAAGGAGAAACAGAAGCAGAGACAGGGGAAGGAGAAACAGAGACAGAGGAAAGAAAAACAGAAGCAGAAACAGAGGAAGGAGAAACAGAAGCAGAGACAGCGGAAGGAGAAACAGACAAAGAGACAGAGGAAAGAGAAACAGCAGCAGAGACAGGGGAAGGAGAAACAGAGAAAGAGGAAGGAGAAACAGAAACAGAGACAGAGGAAGGAGAAGCAGAAGCAGAAACAGAGGAAGGAGAAACAGAAGCAGAGACAAAGACAGAGGAAGGATAAACAGAAGCAGAGACAGAGGAAGGAGAAACAGAAACTTAGACAGAAAAACAGAAGCCGAGACAAATGAAGGAAAAACAGAAGCAGAGACAGAGGAAGCAGAAACAGAAGCAGAGGAAGGATGAACAGAGACAGAGGAAAGAACAACCGAAACAGAAACAGAGGAAGGAGAAACAGAAACAGAAACAGAGACAGAGACAGAGGAAGGAGAAACAGAAGCAGAGACAAAGAAACAGAAGCAGAGACAAAGGAAGCAGAAACAGAAGCAGAGGAAGGAGAAACAGAGACAGAGGGAGGAGAAGCAGAAGCAGAAACAGAGGAAGGAGAAACCAAAGCAGAGACAGAGAGCAAAGAGATTATCAGTCGTGGTAGAAAAGGAATGGTTGCTAGATTGGCAGTGAGAGGGAATGGTAAATATGCAGATATACATATGTTGCTAGATATTAATAGACATACATATGATAGCTAGGAATATGTGTTAAGTGATAGGAAAGAGAGACGCAGCAGCGAGATTATTATCAATGGTGAAAGAGATAGAATAGCTATTTTAATAGGGGAAAGAAAGTACTGAGATAAAATGAGAGAAAGATCTGTAGATAGTTATGATGAGAGATATAGATATCTATGACAATAGATTTAAAAAAGTAAATTGGTAGGTTCATAGCTAGATGTGTATATAGATTGGGAGATGGGTAGATATGACAGATGTAGAGGCAAATATATGTGGAGACAGAGGAATAAACTGATGGAGAGAGAGAGAGAGAGAGAGATTGTCAGAGAAATGGAAAGAAATAGAGAAGCAGTGAAAGAATTATTGAACAAGTTTAATCAGAAATAACTATTTTCAAAATACAAGACACCATAGACAGATATACATTTATAGATAGATAGACAGTCAATATATATATATATGTAGACAGACAGATTGATAGACAGACGATAGATGGATAGATAGATAGATAGATAGATAGATAGTCAGAAAGACCGACAGACTGACAGACAATAGATATATAGATAGATAGAGAGATAGATAGATAGATAGAGAGAGAGATAGATAGATAGATAGATAGATAGTGAGAAAGACCGACAGACTGATAGACAATAGATACATAGAGATATAGATAGACAGATAGATAAATAGATAGCTGGATAGATAGATAGATAGATCGATAGATAGATAGATAGATAGACAGATAGATAAATAGATAGATAGATAGATAGATAGATAGACAGATAGATAAATAGATAGCTGGATAGATAAATAGATAGCTGGATAGATAGATAGATAGATAGATAGCTGGATAGATAGATAGATAAATAGATAGATAGATAGATAGATGTAAACAATGCTTGTTATTCCATTTATCTTCAAGGCCAGAGTATTCCACAATTTATTGAATAACAATCCCTATAGCGATGCCTGGTTCCGCCAGAATGTGGAGCAGGTCCAGTGTCTTGCTACGTGTTCCACATTGTACACAGATGCACTGCACGTTGGAGACTGCTGAAGAGGTTCAGTACTGCCATAGCTGGTTGAAGGGGACCAAACCTCTAGGGAAGACGGACTTGGTTCCGTTTGACCAGCCATAGCAGCCTGCAATGTTTGAGGAAATGTTCTGTTTTTCTTTAAGGTTGATTGCTACTCCATTAACCTGCAATAGTAAAATATAACATATTTAATATATTAAAATGTACCAAATGATCAATATAGAGTATCTAGGATTGTTTTTATTCATATAGAGCAAGTAACTTGTAATGTTATAAGAACATATAGCACTTGTGCATGCAATAAGTCCATTTAACTGGGAGCTAGCTCACTGCTTCATAAATATGGGATCTGCACCCAGGCACTTGTTTGTAATATGTACTTTGCCAATCTGCATCAAGTCTTCATTAAAACTCTCAAGGACTAGTACAGCAGCAACAAACTGACAATTGCAGAGTCAGGTGGACCCCTCTACTAGGTCTCTGGAACTTTCCAAAATATTGGCTCAAAGGCACAGGGGAGAAGCTGTAAGACATTAGAAAAGGTAGAGAGACACAGTGATAGCTTAGGTGCAAAGTATGTGAGACAGGGAGATGGGGGGCGGTTACAACTAGAGCTTTCATAATAATACAGTCAGAAAAATACCGATTTAGATCAATTGACTGCAAACACACAGGTAAAGCTCTATTTAGAAAAAACCTGTAGGATGCCTGTGAGGTCCAACGTTATTTCTCACAATCTTTTATTTTTACATTCTGTCTGTCTTAAGTGTAAAACGATCAAAACAGTTAAGTTCCATACACTATTTGGTCAGACTAACTGGGGTGCATTAACAGCCTCCAGGATCAGGGAAATAAACCAAATTACTTATATTTTACCTATGGCTTGTTATCTGCCTGCTGTCAGTCATGTATCTTACGTGCATTAAATATGTAAAGGTCTGAAGAACATTATTATTCCAGTGTCTAGTTCTGTTTACATTTAACAATCTATTGTTAACCTTTAAGAATATTAGATTCTTAATGAACACCTATACTAGTCATATTAAAGAAAACGGATAATCATTATGAACTCATTAATATTAAATCACATATTTCATATAATAAATGAAATTATTCCTGTTTGTAGACATTCTTTCACTTAGCCTTTTTTTTTTTTTTATCACCAAACCATATACTACAGTAACTGGTGTGCAGACACAGTAGATGACTTCAGTCAGTTAATTCTAGCCACTCTGAACATTTTTAGCACAATCTGATGCAAGAGAATGCTCATTCTAAACTCCCAAATAGGGTGTCTGCCAGTTTGCAGACTAATGACAACTGTTTCATGTTCCCAGACCACCTGGTCTGACAAATCCTATCCCTACAATCCCTAAACACTATTCAAAACGATATGTCGGGCTGGTATATCATAATATTACCCACTCCCCATAACGCTACTTAACATGTGCATTATAATAATACAATATCATAATAAATAAATAATTATTAATAATACGTAAAAACATAACACAACCTAGCAATCTTATAATTATACAATCATCCTTATAATAACAACAGATATAATGACAATAACGATACATTAATTTATATATAAATACAATTTAGTCATAATAATTTAAATATGTGATTCAATAATAATAATATCATTAATACCACTATAACTACTATAAAATGCTATAAATGCTACAATGACTATAACATATACTAATTGTTGGCTTATATAAAGCATTAGTCATATTATAATCTAGAGAGAAAATTATAGCTCTGAGTTCACACTGGATATTCTTGGTCAGAACAACTGTCTCTTCCCCCTCCCTATATCCAGCTCTACCTCACTTAGCAAGTGACCTTCCCTGGTGGCCTGAATCATTAATATCCACCCCCATGCAAAGAGCAGACTCTCAGCTGACACATTCCACATGTGAGTGAGAAGGCCTGGATTGAGTGTAATATGGCAAGGCAGAAAGAGGACAGCTGTTAATTGTGACATTGACACACACGAACAAACACACACACACACATTCACACATAAGTAGAGATTTTTTTTATTTTTTTTTATCACATTCTACATTTGCTCCTTACACAGTGATATGTTACAACCACTGGGATCAGGATTGCAGTATTGATCCACAAAGAGAAAGGACAAAGCAAATACTATTTATACAAAAAGTTAAAAAAAAAAGTTAAATGTAGACTTTTAACAAAAAGAGTACTGTTTCCGTTTGATTTAATTGGAGAGTATGACTAAGACAAGTCATGTTGATTTTCAGATCAGATGATTAAGTGGTCAGTAATGCTTCAGGGTAAATGGCCTTTGTTGGGAAAAGCACACAGAGACATTTAAATATAGATGCATATGTTAGAGTTCTAAACTTTAGTGCATACCTCCCACTTGTCCCTATTTGGAAGGGACAATCCATATTTTGGGCCCAAATCGCTCTGTGCCGATTTTCTGTCACATTGTCCCTGTTTTCTAGGAGCTCCACATTGTTGGTGTGTCTGAGTGTAATAACAGAGCTCCACAGCAATAATGCTCCCGGTAACGTGTCTTTAAACTACAATAAATGTGTTTAGAAATCAGTCTGTGTAAATAAGATACATTGTTATTATTCTAAATTACAAATTATTAGTAAGTCAGCAAACGTTTTCTCTGGACAACTGCTCCCCTTGCCACACCCCCATCCACACCTCTAAAATTGAAGTGCCACTCTTTGTCCATTTGAAATGTTGGGAGGTGTGTTAGTGCTATGTATGATTCTAAGGTGGGCTACATCTTACAGGAAGCAGGTGAGGGCAAAGAGAGAAAGCAAAAACAGGATATAATTTTAAATAAAAGCTAAAATGCCATTTGCCCTCTTGGAACTTTTAACGAAAACAGAATCCAACGAGCTGTCTGTGGCACTAATTCAGTTTGCTCACATTGTTGCACTGTGGCAGTTGAATGCTTTGGAACATCATATGTGAGCTAACCATTGAAAAATATAGCACGGGTTGATTTATAAGCCATCATTGTATTTTGTAATTGTATATGGTGATTGGCACGCATTGCTAATGTTGTTTGGAGTACAGATATAACTGTATTATATCTGCACTCCAAACAACATTTGTAATTGTCTTTGCTATAAATATATACAATTTTAAAACAATCCTGATTTATAGATTTATATATAACCCTAATCTAAAATGACTTACTCTATTTAAAAACACTTGATGATATAAGCATGCAATAAGGCTGTCACATTGGGGAGTGATGTCATAAACGTGTGCACTATTTGCAATGCAGAGTAATATGTTTCTCTCATTCCTTTTGAGCATTTAACCCCTTAAGGACACATGACATGTGTGACATGTCATGATTCCCTTTTATTACAGAAGTTTGGTCCTTAAGGGGTTAATGATGATTATGCAAAAAAAAAAAAAAAAAATTACCAGGAAAGTTCTTAAAGTGGGGGCAATTATTGAAAAACATATAATTGGTTTCTATGGTGATAGCTCCACTGTTAGATCTTTCTCCATTACCTTTGATTTATATGTGGCGTTTAGATAATAATTAATAAATATACAGAATAAGAAAATACTCTTGAAAAAAAAATGAATTAAATATTCTTGCAATTTATCTACAAGGATATTGTTGTTAGGAGGTAAGTCTCAGTGACACCACACACTTCCTTACATTCCATAATAACGTAAATCATATGGGCATATAAAGAAGCATGTTATCTCACGTGAGAAAAATCCCATCGTTCCTAAAGGCACCCTTATACATGCATAAAAATCAGTTGCTCATTTTCTCAAATAATCATATATCATATATATATCATATAACAGATCTAGGTGCATACATTGTTTCGTTGATTTATTGCTGTTAAAAATATATATATACGTATAGGTCATCAACCATTGTATTGATAATAAAATCCATTAAAAAGGTATTGTATATATTATGATCATGTGACGTTAAACAAATATGCAACATAGGCCACTATCATCACTGACTGACTACTATAGGAGTGAAAATAACGCTACCGTTAGCCCTTTATTTGATTATATATAAGGTCAGTCTAGAAATATGATGTAGACACAGTGTTCCGTGTTATGGAAATAAGATATAATGTACTCGCTGTGTTCAGCCAATGGAAAGGGGATTTCTAACTTGCTTGATTTTCATTGGTTATACACAGCATTCTAATTTGGAATATTACATGTTGATAAGGGGTCTATCGATGCCTTCTTGTTAACACAGTTTATTACTTTTGCCTTCGATGTTTGATTTCACTCTTACACACAGAAAGCTGTTTAAATTTGGAGTGACTTTGACATTTAATGAGTCATGTGGCAAGGCGTACATGAATTAAATGAAGTGCCCAGTAACTGTATCTTGAGCAGCTGAACTGCGTGAATCATAAGTGAATAATCCACACTGCCTTCTACAAGTTGGGGGAAATTCATAGTTTCCCAGTTAAATATGAGAATAAAAACAGACCAAAATAGCAAACATCCTTGAGTATATATATATATATATATATATATATATATATATATATATATATACGTAAAAACTTGTGGCTCTAGAACTTAAAACTGTGAATATGTATGTGTATGCCTATGTACACACATATACACAATATATACAAGCACATGGTGCATTTATAACTACAGAAGGAGAGAGATAGAGAAGGCATTTAAATACATGGTTATTTAAATAACAGGGTTGCAGTTTATGGCAATTGTTTTAACCCTTTGTTTAACATAACGATTTTAATACTATGTTCTGATTGCCAGCAGTGGGTCTATAACGCAACATTATGAAACATATACGTGTATTGGTATATTACATCAAATTTTGAATTCACATTTGTGGTAAATTAAACTCAATGTCAAAGAGCATATGCTATTGTGCTAAAAGTGTGGTATATGTCAGGAGTAGCCAACCAGTGGAGGTGGTACAGGCAAAACACTATCAATGAACTGAAAATATAGTTCATTAAACTGGGAATTGTGAAAAAAGGTTTTAGAGCAAAAAAAAAAAAAAACTGTATTAGAAGGACAAGTCTGCTATTTTAATTCTGCACAGATTCAACCCATAATATGTTGTAATGCTGCCCCATGGCTGTAAAAAAAAAAAAGTTTTCTAGATGTTTAGGAAACATTATCAATTGCAATATTTATGATAATATGTTAATATATTAACCATAATACATTAGCAGAGCCCAGATTACAGGCACATAAAACACTTACCATACACGTAGTTAAATCCCCCCTCTTATAATATTGTAAAGCGCTACGGAATCTGTTGGCGCTATATAAATGACAATAATAATAACATAACACACACTAAACGTTTTACATGTAATTACCTGTTTAGTGACTCCTTCAATCTCTCCTCGGTGGAATGTTCTATGTTTCTGCTGTTTATTCTAGACCTCACTCAGATATTACATGACTGGTATAGAAGGCTGCCTATCAGTCTGAATCCTACTTTTAAAAAAGCTGTCAAATCTCACATAAAAAACACTAAAACAAAATCCCAGTTTGAAAAGAAAAAAAACCTAAAAAAAAAAAAAAGTCTATAAGATTATTTTTCAAGCTATGAAAATACATTTTTGACCAGCTAACTTGTATACCACCCTAGCCTGGTTTAAGCTCGAGTCTCTCTATTTCTACAAGTTCTCTGTATTCCTTATCCCTAGCTATGGAGCTGGTTCTGGGAGTTCTCTGTGTGCTTGTGTCCTGGCTTATGCCCCTGTAAGGCCAGATTTCTCCCTTTTTGTATTACATGTTGACCCCCTACACTCGCCTCACACCTGTCTGTGTCGCTTAGAGGCCTGGGCAATTCTAATGCCTTCTGTCCACCTCAATCACTGCTGTGACAGGGAACAGAAAGCTGTTAAATTACACCTCTTCAGCTGTCTCACTATATGACTGAACATCCTTCGTTTCAAGCCTTTTTCAGATTGAGAAGTGTGCGTACATCTACTTTTCCATTTATAGAAAAAATAAAATAAGGGCATACAGGGAAAACAAAAAGAGGAGAACGTAAACATATTAATAATGCTTGTTATAGTTAGAATTGAGATAGAAATTATCTCACAATTGAGATTATATATTATGACTTAGTATTATTTTTTTTATCAAACAGCGTATTTAGTTGGTTACAATTGTTTACAGGCACAACCGTGAAAATGAAATGATACTAATGAAAACATTAAAAAAGATTACTTATAGTTTGGAAAGATAAAAGTTTAATGTGATTTTTTTTAATCCAGTGAATGTGTCTAACTCACAATTATTTATGGTGTTTTTTATTTTTTTATTTTTTTTTAGGTTTGAAGTTATTTTATTTGTATTTTATAGCCTCAAATACTCAAAAACCATCACGTTCCCTTTCCCAACCTTACCACCCCTCAAGGTGCAAATGTTAGAGCCTGCGCTCACAGATAGGGACTTATTCAAACATATGTGGTAGTCATGGTAAGCACCCTACCACATATGTTTTAGGGTAAGCACCCTAAAACCTGTAACTTCCTCTATACCCAACGTTTGTGGTTCAGTGTTATGTTTGGTTGCCATTGGGGGTGATGGGCAGTGCCATATTTAGTCCTAGACTGACGAGGTTTAGGGCAGCATGTTCGGGGGGTGCTGTTGCTTATGCCTATTTAAAAGTCAGGACAGCTGCCTGTATTCTGTAATATATCACAATATCATGTGTCATGAAGTGACATAGGAGTGGAAGAACTATATCCTGTCCTTCTATCTCTCTCCATGATCTTCGCTGCCAGTTTGAAAAGGCACTGGCACCCATGTCCTGTGACCCAGTGCCAACCAACAGTAATTCATGGTGGCTCAGTATAATTTAAGGGAAAGGTGCAAGATGGATTATTACTGAGGGAAGAAGGTACGATTAGTGATGGGACAAGAGGTCTGAATAGTGAGAGAAGAAATGGGACAGCATGTCTGAATAATGATATAGGGAAGTGCACATGATATCTCATTACTGAAGAAGGCAAGAATACACGATTTCTGGCGAGAGATGGAAAGGGGCATGATGTTGGATTACTGAAGAGGAAGGGTGCATGATGTCTGATAAGTGATGGAGGGAAGGTGAATGATGACTAACTACTTAGCGAGGGGAGGGAGTGTGATGGCTGATAGTGATATTGAAGAAGGAGTGATGAGGAAGGGGGAAGAGTGGCCAGTAACTAAGTGGAAAGAGAGAATGATATCTGCTTTAGTCCTCGATTTAAGATTTTTGGATACTTTTTTTAAATTATTTAATATTATTGGATGAACATTTAAAATGTTTTCATATTTTGAAGAATATTTTAATATCTTGACTTTTTGATGCATTAATATATATTTTTTATACATGATATATATATTTTTTATATTTAAATGCTTTGGACAACATTGTCATAAACTTACCCAAAAATATAATAAAATGAGTCCTTTTTAAAAGTGTTTTATGGCTAGGCGAACGTAGAGATATGATTGCTAAATAGGAAGGCAGCAAAGAGGCATTATGTTTGATTAGAGACGGACACGAAGAAGGGTGTACGTTGGCTGATTAGGGTAGATTTGTGAGTAAATCTGAAATTATTGAACTGGAAATTTTTTTAATTGAAGTAGTGAGTTGAGTGGAGACTAAATGTTGTATCTGTTTCTAAATATATCAATTGAGGTGGGCCATGTGTTGTATAAAATATACAAAATAGGGCTTTTTCTGGAAGAAGTACAAATACAAATGAAGGAACCAGAATATGATCCATCATGAGCCATCCTAACAAACGCCCAACCACATGGAAGATAAAGCAAAATAGATACTAAAAACAATATTAATAAACCCCATTTGCCTTTTAGTTCCGTCCAGCACAAATCTTCACCCTGAGGAGACATAGTTCTTTCCTGACTGACCTCAGATTATGCCCTCTGCATCATCAAGGAAGACGGCATTGTCCACCAAGTAAAGATGCTTAGTTTAGCTAGGTATCTGTGTTTACTGTTTGTGGGCAAAATGCCAAACGTTTTCATGTTTACATTCTGAGTTAGTTAGTTCTGTGGTATTATAGGAATCTGCATTAATTCCCAAAATGCTAAGAGAGCCAATTCAAATAGCCATCACAGGAGTGCATTACCAATTTTTTTTTATATATTCGCCTCATACTAACTGTATATTATAAAAGTGTCATTACACTAATATTTTGTAGCCAGTATATATTGCTAGACAGGAGATAACACATTAGTTACTGTTTATACATCTTGCAATTTGATTTTTTAATAAAAATGTTTAAGGGATAAATAAGAATAAATACTCTAGATTTACATTTATTTTATTTTTCACAAACAATGGCAATCTATATGAACCTCCCCCCCTCCCCCCCAAAAAAACTGTACATTCCATCTATGAATTCTGTTTTTCAACTAAATATGTTGTTGTTTTTTTTTTTGTTTTTTTTTTTTTATATAAAAAGGAGGTTCACAAACTGGATTTAAAATTCAGGCAGAGGAAGAATTTCTAAAATAACTAGGATAATTTGATATGGTCTTCTAATACAAGAATATAGGAAAAAAAATATCGTGTACATATTAATTGAATATGACAGAATATGGGGAAATTTTGTGAATCTTTCATAAAATGTGTACTACGCTTGGTTTTGTTAGATTTTTTTTGTTATAACATTTTCACATAAAACTTGCTCCTTCTGTTACTGCTATGTCAATTCTTCCTATTTAACTGATATTAACTGATAATTGAGAAATGTTCTATATGGACTCACACAATTAGATCGATTTTAAAGCATATCTTTCAGATGTTTTTAACGAATATTTGTACTATATGTAATAACTATCAGTACTGCAATAGTCTAGGTCGATTTTTGTTGGGGTAACTTGCAACATTCCACAATCTCAGTATACAATGTAGCAAAAGTAGGTCTGGTATGACTGGTTGACTTTGGAAGCGCTCTTCATTCTTCATAAGCATATTGGCTGGATGTTTGGAATATATTTTATTTAATTTAACATTGTTTTGTTGGGTCTTATAGTCATGTTTGGCTGTTATGACTTTTTTTTTTTTGGTCATGTTTTTGTTCAAAGAATGACTATAGAAGTTCTGATAGGTAAATATTCATTACTTACTTATAGAGAAGTAACCCTAGCCATCAATGGTGGTGGAAGTTTAACTTCTTAGGACAGAGAACAGTGCATCCATTGTCCCTGTTTCAGGTAAGGGGGTATGATAATTAGGATCTGATCTGTCTTATGCAGTTTATATTTGGACACTGACACAATTTTCATAATTTTGGCTCTGTAGGCCACCACAATGGATTTGAAATGAAGCAACCAAGATTCAATTGAAGTTCAGACTTTCAGATTTAATTTAAGGGGTTGAACAAAAATATTGTATCAAACATTTAGGAATTGCGACCATTTTCATGCACAGTCCCCTTATTTCAGAGGCTCAAATGTAATTGGACAAATTAATAAAATTATACATAAAATGTTGCTTTTTAATACTCTGTCTAGAATCCTTTACAGGCAATGACTGTTTGAAGCCTGGAATGCATGGAAATCCCCAAACACTGGGTTTCCTCTTCTGTGAAACTTTGCAAGGCCTTTACTGCAGCTGTCTTCAATTGTTGTTTGTTTGTGGGTCTTTCTGCCTTAAGTTTTATCTTCAGCAAGTGAAATGCATCCTTGATCGGTTTGAGATCAGGTGATTGACTCAGCCATTGCAGAATATTCCACCTATTTGCCCCCCAAAAAACATTGGTTGGTTTCACAGTATCTTTTTGGTTATTGCCCATCTGTAAAGTGAAGCGCCGTCCAGTCAATTTCGCTTAAATTTGTCTGAATCTGAGCAGACAATATTTTTCCATACACTTTAGAATTTAGCTGTGTTGTTTTCTATCACATCATCAATAAAGACTAGTGACCCAGTGCCAATGGAAGCCATGCATGCCCATGCCATCATACTGCCTCCACTATGTTTTACAGATGATGTGCCATGCTTCAGATCACAAGCCGTTCCAAGCCATCTCCATTCTTTTTTCCCCAACATTCTGGTACAGGTTGATCTTAGTTTCATCTGTCCAAAGAATTCTGTTCAAGAATTGGGCGGGCTTTTTTTTTTTAAATATTTTTTGGCAAAGTCTAATCTTGCCTTTCTATTCTGGAAGCTTATGAATGGCCTGCAAATCCTATGTATTTGCTCTTGTAATGTCTTCTCTTTATGGCAGACCTGCATAATGATATGCCTACCTCCTGGAGAGTGTTCTTCACTTGACTGGATGCTGTGTATGTGTTTTTCTTTACCATAGAAAGGATCCTACAATCATCCACAACTGTTCTTCTGTGAACGTCTAGCCCTTTTTGCGTTGCAGATCTCACCAGTGCATTATTTTTTTTCTTAGAAAGTATCAAACTGTTGGTCTGGCCACGCATAATATTCCTGCTATCTCTCTGATGGTTTTTCTTTTTTTCCAGCCTAAGCATGGCCTGTTTCACTTGCATTGAGAGCTACTTTGACTGCTTGGTGTAGGTTCACAGCAACAGCTTCCAAATGCGAATGGCACACATTGAATCATATCCAGACCTTTTACCTGCTTAATTGATGAAAGTATAATAAAGGAATAGCTTACACCTGTCCATGAAACAGCTTTTGAGTCAATTGTCCAATTACTTTTAGTTTCTTGAAAAAGAGGGGGGTACATATTAAAGAGCTGTAATTCCTAAACCCTTCCTCCAATTTGGATGTGAATACCCTCAAATTAAAGCTGAGAGATTACACCTTAAACCCATATTCATTATCATGTATTATTAATTAACTGTAACTTGAATTTATTATGGTAAATAGCCAAAATAACAAAACTTGTGTCAATGTCCAAATATTTCCGGACCTAACTGTATATTAGCACCATGGAACTGAGCACCCCCAGAAGAACTGTTGCAATTAACGGATCAATCTTAACAATGAATGATACAACAGCGATGGAAGGACCAACAGGTGATCGCTTTACTGGAGTTGTAGGTGGTTGAAGGGAATAAGGGCATAACCCAAAACAATAATAGCAAAAGAGGAAGCTGAATAGAGTGCACTAGGACAGTACATCCATGATCAACTTCTAAACCCTAGATGAGTCCGCTCCGTCAGTGTATTTCAAAAATGTGCTTTGAATGGGAGCGTAGAACGAACTATGTACAATAATATAAATCTTTATTGGTCCCTCTTAAGGGAATAGAGAAGAGATTAAAAAAGTGTATATACAGTGCCGAGATAGGAGGAGTAGGAAATTAGATAGTCTAAATATACTGAAACATACTCGCAATATAGATAATATTATAAAGCCATAGGAACCTTAAGGAGCAGAATGAAGCTTATACAGGGGAGCTTCCCAAAGCTAATAGGTCCGTAAGTAAGAACGTGTGAGCTGAACTCCCATGAGTAGCTTAATAAGTGATAACTGCTGTTCTAAAACTGATAGACGGCTTATAAATGGATACAGTATCTATGAGTCATGCACAGTGTTAAATAGATACACTCCCAGCTAACATTAGGGGTGTAGGGGATATTACCAGCGTTGACGATAGTGTATTATGGAGAACGTAGAGGAATCTAGAGGGAGCAGTGTAAATCGAACTTACACAATGGTCGGACAATAACACTTATTAAGCTACTCATGGGAGTTCAGCTCACACGTTCTTACTTACGGACCTATTAGCTTTGGGAAGCTCCCCTGTATACGCTTCTTTCTGCTCCTTAAGGTTCCTATGGCTTTATAATATTATCTATATTGCGAGTATGTTTCAGTATATTTAGACTATCTAATTTCCTACTCCTCCTATCTCGGCACTGTATATACACTTTTTTAATCTCTTCTCTATTCCCTTAAGAGGGACCAATAAAGATTTATATTATTGTACATAGTTCGTTCTACGCTCCCATTCACAGCACTTTTTTGCAATACACTGACGGAAGAGACTCATCTAGGGTTTAGAAGTTGATCATGGATGTACTGTCCTAGTGCACTCTATTCAGCTTCCTCTTTTGCAATCTTAACAATGGTGTGCATGCCCAGTCTTACTGACGTTGTATGTACCTGGCCCAAGCAGAAATAGGGGTTACACCAAATATCTGGCTTTTAATGTCCAGGAAATGACAATGCAATCTAGCAAATATTTAACGATTTTCTGGTTTCTATGGTTTCCAAATGAGCAGTTTCTCTCCTTGGGAATGTGTCTTTTTCGACAACTTGCAGCCATACAGGACACCAGATATGAGAGAAAGGTGGCAGCGTTTCTGGAGACTTCAGGATCATCCACTGATGAAAGGGTGGAGTTGTATGGACTTGGGCTTCATCTATTGATGCAGCTTGCGATGCAGTAATGCATGATGTCACATACTGCATCCTGCACTACTGCATCGTGAGCAGCCTAACATGGAAATGAAAGGGAAAATTATAGAAGAATCACAAGCTACACACACACACATGCATGCATGCCCGCATGACACCACTTTCACACACATGATATACCATCTGCCCTGCAGTTATTATCCCTTCCCACACATATACGAGTATGCAGTGGCAAATATTTTTTAGGACTGACTAGTAGGTTAAAGACCTGGTACACATCATCAAGAATTTACCTTATACTTCATGGTATTTATGCCTTAATTACTTCCTTTATAAGCATCTAGGTCAGTTTTATTTTCATTTATAATTTTTTTTTGTAATTTTCAATATTGTGCTTAGTTTCCAAGTTACATATTACATAGTTACATAGGATGAAAAGAGACATGTGTCCATCAAGTTCAGCCTTTCTCAATCTGTTTTTTTGATGTTGATCCAAAAGAAGGCAAAAAAACAACAACAGTTTTAATCCTTCATCTCCATTATCAGCCTGTCTTCTACTACATAAGAGAGACAATGATAACAGTTATGAAATATAAAAGTCCTATTGAGTGTATTTAATTTGAGCCCAAACAATTACCGTATTTATCGGCGTATAACACGCCCCGGCGTATAACACGCACCTCATTTCCAGAAGGAAATTCCAGGAAATTTCCACCTCTCCCATAGTATTCCCCCCCCTCATCCCATAGTGTTCCCCCCCCTTTCCATAGTAATCTCCCCCCCTCCCATAGTATTCTCTCCCCCCTCCCATAGTATTCTCTTCCCCCTCCCATAGTATTCCCCCCCATAATATTCTCTCCCCCCTCCCATAGTATTCTCCCCCCCCATAGTATTCTCCACCCCCCATAGTGTGTCCCCCCCCCCCTCCCATAGTGTCCCCTAGTGCACTTTCCCTCTGTCCCATATTTACTTACCTGTCTTGAAGCGTGGGCCGGCTTCACAGCGCGCACCGCGGAACTGGAACTTAAATTTCAGGTTCCGGTTTCCGGCGGGACTGAAAGGAAGTGTGCACACAATAGTGTGCACACTTCCTTTCAGTCCCGCCGGAAACCGGAACCTGAAATTTAAGTTCCAGTACCGGCGGGACTGAAAGGAAGTGTGCACACAATAGTGTGCACACTTCCTTTCAGTCCCCCTGGAAACCGGAACCTGAAATTTAAGTTCCAGTTCCGCGGTGCGCGCTGTGAAGCCGGCCGACGCTTCAAGACAGGTAAGTAAATGTAGGATATCGGCGTATAACACGCACCCATGATTTTCTCCCTATTTTCAGGGAGAAAAAGTGCGTGTTATACGCCGATAAATACGGTAGTTATTTCTCATCGTCATTACCTAACTTAGTCAATAATTAAATGGAAATAACAAATGATACCGTTTTCCACATAGTATTCATATTCTAGACTTGGATTTTATGTGTAAGAAATTAGTTTCAAGGATTACATTTGTTCTTCATGGTGTCTACTTGCTATTCGATTACATGTACTAATGATCTCTACATGCCGAACATGCTTTGTCTAGCGCACATGTTATGCAGCGCCCTGAACATTTAGAAACTGTTCTAGTTTAAGGGCTACAATAATAGCACAACAGCACAATCAATGAATTCATCTATTTCTGTTTCTTAACTTTTACAAAAAATAAAACATATATAGAGCTTGACAATATTTGGTACCTTGCTATCTAGCTCATGGTTTTCAGATAAGGATAAAATTGTGGGTGGAGAGGGAGGAACGGAAGAACACTCCTGGCACCATAATCACTACAGAAAATTGCAGTGTAGCATTATGATGCTTGAAGTGTTCCTTTAACCTTGGCAACCCATATGTGTTTTAACTACATTTCCCATGATGCCCAGACAAGCAATGGGAAATATAGGTTTAAATATTCACCAGCACAAAGCTATAATTGATCTTAAATGTGCTGGGTATGTTTTCTTATCTCTAGTGTGGCTATGTCTATATTATTTATATAATTATATAATATCTCATGACCCCAGAAGGAAACCATTGATTGCCTGTTTAATGTTGTAAAAGAAAATGTAAAGTGCTATAAATAGAGATTCCCTTCTTCCTTCCATAAGGCTTTAGTCATGCTGGTCTATAAATAGTCAGAGGGAAAAAAGACAGAAGAGATTGAGAGTATGGGGCCTGGAAAGTTAAAATTAGTTGCCTTGGACAATGTCCAAATGTGTCTTCTAAGATGTCCGGGGTCAGTTTAACTGGATTAGAACTTAGTGACTTGTGCAGAGATTGTGAAGGGTTATCTGGGGAATTTCAGAAGGGTGAGATTCTTATGGTCATCATACTGACTTTCTCAAAAGTAATAACACTGACAGAGGATGCTGTGATAATGAAGAAGCTTTAGAACTGGAGTACCAGAAAAAAATGCAAACATTTAGAATGATTATTTGATATTATTTTGTTATCAATGAAATTGTCCTTTGAATCTTGAAAATGTGATACCCATTTTTTTCTATAAATGCTACATCCATAATCTAAAATTTTTCTGATGTTAAAAACGTGTAACTGAAATGTAATCTTACACAATTATATATCAATTTTATTACATTTCAGATTACATGTCTGAGGGCGTTAAATAGCTACAAAATGGCTGTGATACAATTTCCAATTTCTGTGATACAGTTTAGTATGTTTGTACAAAGGTTTTATCAGCAGTATGCAAGCTAATTTAACCACTATTTAGCAGAAGGAAGCTTGTTGGAATCTGGACAAAAATACGATCCTTAAGAAGATGTTTATTAAAAGTGTTTGTTAAAGGAGGCGATGCTGTACATTTGGGATGCCAAGAGCTATATCACTGGCTTGAGGAGATGGCCAATTTGATAAGGAACATAAGAGATTTTTTTCCAAATTGGAGGGTACATACAAGGAACCAAGGAAGTGACCCAATGAACTAAGACTGACGGTTTAGAAACCCAAGACTGGACATTGAAATCTGAAGACAGCTAGGAAATGGAAGGTGCTAAAGAATCCAGACTCCCTAAAAGCATATATATGAGAAAGTACAGAACCCCTTTAGAGCACTTCACTAAAGTATACCATAATATGTACAGAATATGTATGTGTAAAATGTCCCCTCTTGTCAACTTAGATCTGCAACAGAAGCATGTATGTGAATCAAGCTGTTCAAAAACGAAAGTCGATACCTATGGGGTCACGGTGCAAAGCTCTGGAAAGGCCTCTCTTTGGACATCAGAGCAACAGATGGCCACCCCACATTTTGGAAAAACTGTTGCTCTTTGTTGCAGTATTTTACTATTAGCATTAGTCCTTCTAGCCCTCTTTCTTTGCCAATGTCTCATTATAGTCCTCATAATGTTCTTCATGTCTTCAGTTGTTTCACCTGTGTTATTGTGTTTACATAATGTTTCCAACCAAATAATAGCTTAGCTTGCACTGTTTAATCACATCAATAAATCCATAAATAGGTACATAGACAGATAAGCAGAAAAGTATTAGCCTAGAGAAAGGAAAGGAGAAACATTGTGTACTCCACTTTTTACCCGCAGTCTTAACAACTCGCATTTAAGAGGCCTAAAGTATATGTAAAAGAAGAATGAATCATGTTAGCTGAGAAGTGTTTTCCAGTAAAGTATGTTTGTTTAAGCACTCCTGGCACCCACTGTTTATTTCCATCTCTAACAGTTGCACAAGGGTTTATAGCCAGCATCTTTGCACCATACCCCAGGATGTAACAAACCCAGAAGTAGCAGCTGTGAGAAATCCCTTGCCCAATCTAGACTGGCACAATCAATCCCCAAGTGAGCAGATGACTGAACTAAATCAATATGCTGTTCTAGCCATTTTCACTGTGGTAAAAGTAGTGTCACACAGCATAATATTATTTACCCTACAAAATATAAGTAAAGGAATAGGCAAATACATAATTAAATCTAGGATACAGCTGATATTTCTAAAAAAAAAATTAATGAACAATACATAGTGTGTCATTGTTTGAACAGTAAAGCAATCAAGCACTAATAAGTTGCACTCATAGACATGTGAAGTATAAAGCACTCCAAAGGTGCTTCCCCCCGAGGATGATGTGGGGCTATAGCTTATTTAAGGCAACTGATCTTGAACATGAACCGAACAATGATCTGGATTTAAGGTATCTAAAAAGGTATTTATTGTGGCAACAACAATAAAACAAACAATAATAATAAAAGCAGCAAGTCGTACGTGTTAAGAACAATAAGTACAGATATACCTACATAAACAGTGTACAAATAAAACAGCCTAAATACCTCCCTCCCACGTGTCTCTTTTAAATAAAGCTAGTCGCAAGAACATTATTGGTGGCCTGGTGGGCGTCCTCATTTCTTTCTACCCTGTTGGTCCTCGGATGAACGTGCACACCTGTCTTTCTTGCATGAGGTATTATATGCAATTGGAGGTTATTGTGGTGTTATGTGTGTGGGATAAGCTATCTGTGTTATTGTGTGCATTTGGGGTTGTTTGTGTGTTACTGGGGATGTCTAGTGTTTGTCTAGGAAGGGTTAGCAGAGTGTGTGGTGGTGAGTAAAGAGATGTATTGTTTGTGGACTTGGGCAGTAGTGTGGTGGTGGGATAGGGGTTGTAGTGTTTGTAGAGGGGATAGGGAATGTAGTATGTGTATGGGGTAGGATCTGCACTATGTAAAAGGAATAGTGGCTGTAATGTAGGGGGAGGGTCTGTACTGTGTGGGAGGGATATGGGCTGTACTGTGTAAGGGGTTATAGTCTTTAATGTTGGGCTAAAGGTATTCAAAATAATACTAATATAGTAATATAATAATAACTAATAATACTGAAATAATAATAATAATACTAAAACAATAAAAATGAATACTATAATGATAATAATTATTAAACCAGTTTATTACCTCTGACTTACCGTTGGCCAGGGAGGGTGAAATCCTGATCCCACTGATCCTGTGGGTTAGGGACATGCTCTGCACCTCTATTGGTGAAAACTGCTCTTGGTACCTCTTGGTAACCCACAGCAACACCCTAATACAATTTACAGCAGATCCCTGGACCCCAAGCATTAAAGAGGGCTAGCCGATAAGGGAAATCTTTGATCTACCCACTGGGCGCGGAGCTGCCTCTATGTGATGGAACTCAGGAAGAGTCAGCCCTGGCGGGACCGGCCAGAGAGATCCGTTAAACTCCCTGGTCAGCCTTGACCTGTGGCCTTCCAGGCCCATTGGGCATATGCTTAGTTTGTCTGGGATTGCTTACAGAGTTATTGATGAAAATATGAACTATTGGGAAATCAAAGTGAATTGAAGGTGAATTTTGAACATTAGGCTAAAATATCTAAACTGGCAAATTGTCCAAGTCAGCCTTGTTTTAATTTTGCTATGTTGACCTAAAATGAAAACTTCACATTGTATTCAGTAAATTTATTTCCTGGGCTACTATACAGTCTCAAAGGCAACGTAACCAATCTGGCGAATTTCAATTTCAAATGTAACACACTATATTTGATCCTGTAACTTCCCAAAACACCATAAAACCTGTACATAGGGGGTACTGTTTTACACGTGAGACTTTGCTGAATACAAATATGTGTATTTTATTGCAGTAAAAGCAAACAGTATTATGGCATTGACAGTTAAAATGTCATGTAGAACTAAACAAATAAAACAAAAATCTCCCATTTTTTTCATATTAAATTATGTTTCATAGCTAAATATTTGATATTAAATGAAAGCCCTTTTCCCCCTGAATAAAATGATATATAATAAGGGGGGGTGCTTTTAATATGAAAGAGGTGAATTACGGTTGGACAGACATATAGCGCAAATGCCAGGTTTTGTTTACATTTTGTTTCGTTCACAACTTGTACATTTGGCTGCGGTCTTAAGGGGTTAAATTCCCAACAATTCACACTTTAGTAAATAAAATTATGGAAGTCGATATTGCGGATAACATTAGATGTGTGATATTCGTGCTTCTTCCAAATGTATTCACTTTATCAAATGTGAAAAGAAAATATCACAACATGTTGCAATTTTATCTACAGAACTTTTGCAGGTGGGGAGATAACTCCTTTAAAAAGACACATTCGTTGGTTACGTATTATGTTATTTTATATAACAGACTTTTTCACTTGATATCATTAAAGGTTCAATAAATCTCCAGGATAAACTGATCCCAATCATTACAGATGTGCAGAGTATCCTGGTTAGCATTTTAATCTTATTATTTACAATTATATACGCCACTACTGTTGACTTGGGTTCCCCATACCTGTTGCAGAGTAAGTCACAGAGCAGAGATATTGTCAGTTACAGAATCCTGACCGTTATCAATGCTTGTGACAGCTTTCCACACTGTTTAAAAAAACAAACAAACAAAACAGACAAACACAAAGATAGACAGAGAGACAGACAGATAACTTGCAATCACACAGATTGTCTTTTCTTCTGACTTGTGTTACTTTATGTAAGTGAACAAGGGCAGGGTCCGTTCTTCTCCATGTGTTTTTGGTAGGAATGTGTGTGTCCCTCATTCCATGCATAATACACTCATACAGTTGCATGGGGCAGGCTTTCTGTCACTCAACATAACAGAGGTGCAATTCACGTAACCTCTGCAACTTATACATCAGCCAACCCCATACAAAGCAGTGTGAATAGGGAGAGGTGCAAATATATTGTGAGCTGTCTGTTTCTCTGTCTTTTCTATCCATATCTTTATTTTCATTTTACCATTTTAGTAAACAAAAAATAACCAAAGGGATTTTTTCAATCCTTTATCAATGAAGGGAAATCTGTAAAAAATAAGCACATCATGTTGCACCCACGGCTACCACACCAAGAGCTTTTAATTTCTGTTTAATCTGGAAATGCTGATTGTATTTTCTATGTGCATGTGTTCCACAGGACAGCATCACGTTGAAACAAACCGACAGATGTTTTCCACAGACTAATGTTCTCAATTACGGGGTGAGAGTATCAACAGCATAAGAGACCTGTTGCAAGATATAAAGAACACAAGTATTGCAGGTGATACAATCTAACCTCATAAAATCCAGTGCATTTGAATTCAGTGTATTTTAATACTATGCTATTTTTAGTGTTTTACGGAGATCCTGTTCGTGTATAGTAGTGCATCACAGAACTGCACTGAATATCAGTCACCATACTAAAACCACTGACAGCTGAAGTGAATAACATTGATTATATTGTTGCAATGGAACCCAACAGGTGGGATATATTAGGCTGCAAGTGAACAGTCAGTTCCTGAATTTCATGTGTTGTAACAGGGAAAAATGAACAAGCGAAAAGATCTGAGTGACTTAGACAAGGGACAAATAGTGATGGCTAGGCGACAGGGTCAGTGCATCTCAAAATGGCAAGTGTTGTGGATGTTCCCAGTAGTGGTTAGTACCTACCAAAAGTGGTGCAAGGAAGGACAATAGGTAAACTGGCGTCGGCATAATGGGCACCCAAGGCTCATTGATGCACATGGGGAGCAAAGGCTACCCCTTCTGGTACGATCATACAGAAGAATTACTGTTGCTGAAATTGCTGAAATACATAATGCTGTCAATGATGGAAAGGTGACATAACATATATTGCATTGCAGTTTGCTGAGTATTGGGCTGCGTAGGCACAGACTGGTCAGAGTGCACATGATGACCCCTGTCCAACACCAAAAGCATCTTCGATGGAGCAGAACTGGACCATGGAGCATAGGTTTGTTGAATCACTTTTTGATCAGGTGGATAGCCAGGTGCATGTGCATCATTTCCCTGGGATATAGATGGCAGCAGGATGCACTATGGCAAGAAGGCAGGCCAATGGAGGCAGTTTTATGCCCTGGGGAATGTTTTGCTAGGAAATCGTGGGTCCTGGCATTCATATGGATGTTACTTTGACACATACCACCTACCTAGAGATTGCTGCAGACCACGTACACCTCTTCATGGCAATGGTGTTCCCTGATTGCAGTGGCATCTTTCAGAATGCACCATGCCACACTGCAAACATTGTTCAGGAATGGTTGAGGAACATGACAAAGAGTTCAAGGTGTTGTCTTGGTCTCCAAATTTCCCAGGTCTCATTCTGATTTAGTATCCATGGGATGTGCAAG